>NC_059460.1:86834814-86944814 GCF_905237065.1 Salmo salar | reverse complement strand
CAGCAGTAATGGTGCTGTTCAACTGGCTTAGCAGCAGCAGTAGTGGTGCTGTTCAACTGGCTTAGCAGCATCAGTAATGGTGCTGTTCAACTGGCTTAGCAGCAGCAGTAGTGGTGCTGTTCAACTGGCTTAGCATCAGGAGTAGTGGTGCTGTTCAGCTGTAGTCTTAACGGTAGTAGTAGTGCTGTTCAACTGTCTTAGCAAAAGTAGTGGTGCTGTTCAACTGTCTTAACGGTAGTAGTAGTAGTAGTGCTGTTCATCTGTCTTAGCAGTAGTTGTAGTGCTGTTCATCTGTCTTAGCAGTAGTTGTAGTGCTGTTCAACTGTCTTAGCAACAGTAGGGGTGCTGTTCAACTGTCTTAGCAGCAACTGTAGTGCTGGTTCTTTTCAACTGGCTTAGCAGTAGTAGTAGTGCTGTTCAACTGGCTTAGCAGCAGCACTAGTGGTGCTGTTCAACTGGCTTAGCAAAAGTAGTGGTGCTGTTCAACTGTCTTAGCAGTAGTTGTAGTGCTGTTCAACTGTCTTAGCAAAAGTAGGGGTGCTGTTCAACTGTCTTAGCAGCAACTGTAGTACTGGTTCTTTTCAACTGTCTTAGCAGCAGCAGTAGTAGTGCTGTTCAACTGGCTTAGCAGTAGTGGTGCTGTTCAACTGTCTTAGCAGTAGTGGTGCTGTTCAACTGGCTTAGCAGTGTATTGGTGCTGTTCAACTGTCTTAGCAGCAACATTAGTTCTGTTGCTTTTCATCTGTCTTAGCAGCAGAAGTTGTGGTGCTGTTCAACTGTCTTAGCAGCAGCAGTAGTGGTGCTTTTCAACTGTCTTATCAGCAGTAGTAGTGGTGCTGTTCAACTGTCGTAGCAGCAGCAGTAGTGGTGCTGTTCAACTGTCTTAGCAGCAGCAGTAGTGGTGCTGTTCAACTGTCTTAGCAGCAACAGTAGTACTGGTGCTGTTCAACTGTCTTAGCAAAAGTAGTGATGCTGTTCAACTGTCTTAGCAGTAGTTGTAGTGCTGTTCAACTGGCTTAGCAAAAGTAGTGGTGCTGTTCAACTGTCTTAGCAGTAGTTGTAGTGCTGTTCAACTGTCTTAGCAAAAGTAGGGGTGCTGTTCAACTGTCTTAGCAGTAGTTGTAGTGCTGTTCAACTGTCTTAGCAAAAGTAGGGGTGCTGTTCAACTGTCTTAGCAGCAACTGTAGTACTGGTTCTTTTCAACTGTCTTAGCAGCAGCAGTAGTAGTGCTGTTCAACTGGCTTAGCAGTAGTGGTGCTGTTCAACTGTCTTAGCAGTAGTGGTGCTGTTCAACTGGCTTAGCAGTGTATTGGTGCTGTTCAACTGTCTTAGCAGCAACATTAGTTCTGTTGCTTTTCATCTGTCTTAGCAGCAGAAGTTGTGGTGCTGTTCAACTGTCTTAGCAGCAGTAGTGGTGCTTTTCAACTGTCTTATCAGCAGTAGTAGTGGTGCTGTTCAACTGTCGTAGCAGCAGCAGTAGTGGTGCTGTTCAACTGTCTTAGCAGCAGCAGTAGTGGTGCTGTTCAACTGTCTTAGCAGCAGCAGTAGTGGTGCTGTTCAACTGTCTTAGCAGCAACAGTAGTACTGGTGCTGTTCAACTGTCTTAGCAAAAGTAGTGATGCTGTTCAACTGTCTTAGCAGCAACTGTAGTACTGGTTCTTTTCAACTGGCTTAGCAGTAGTAGTGCTGTTCAACTGGCTTAGCAGCAGTAGTAGTGCTGTTCAACTGGCTTAGCAGCAGTAGTAGTGCTGTTCAACTGGCTTAGCAGCAGTAGTGGTGCTGTTCAACTGGCTTAGCAGTAGTGGTGCTGTTCAACTGGCTTAGCAGTAGTGGTGCTGTTCAACTGGCTTAGCAGTGTATTGGTGCTGTTCAACTGTCTTAACAGGAACATTAGTTCTGTTGCTGTTCAACTGTCTTAGCAGCAGAAATTGTGGTGCTGTTCAACTGGCTTAGCAGCAGTAATGCTGTTCAACTGTCTTAGCAGCAGCTGTAGTGGTGCTGTTCAACTGTCTCAGCATCATTTGTGGTGCTGTTCAACTGTCTTAGCAGCAATAGTAGTACTGGTGCTTTTCAACTGTCTTGGCAGCAGCAGTAGTATTGCTGTTCAACTGTCTTAGCAGCAACAGTAGTGGTGCTGGTCAACTTTCTTAGCAGCAGCAGTAGAGGTGCTGTTCAACTGTCTTAGCAGCAGCAGTAGTAGTGCTGTTCAACTGGCTTAGCAGCAGCAGTAGTAGTGCTGTTCAACTGGCTTAGCAGCAGCTGTAGTGGTGCTGTTCAACTGTCTTAGCAGCAGCTGTAGTGGTGCTGTTCAACTGTCTCAACATAAGTGGTGCTGTTCAACTGGCTTAACATCAGTAGTGGTGCTGTTCAACTATCTTCGTAGTAGTAGTGCTGTTCAACTGTCTTAGTAGTAGTAGTAGTGGTGCTGTTCAACTGGCTTAGCAGCAGCTGTAGTGGTGCTGTTCATCTGTCTTAGCAGCAGCAGTAGTGGTGCTGTTCAACTGGCTTAGCAGCAGCTGTAGTGGTGCTGTTCAACTGTCTTAGCAGCAGCAGTAGTAGTGCTGTTCAACTGGCTTAGCAGCAGCTGTAGTGGTGCTCTTCAACTGTCTCAACATAAGTGGTGCTGTTCAACTGGCTTAGCATCAGTTGTGGTGCTGTTCAACTGTCTTAGCAGCAGCAGTAGTATTGCTGTTCAACTGTCTTAGCAGTAGTAGTAGTTTTTTTCAACTGCAGCAGTAGTGGTGCTGTTCAACTGGCTTAGCAGCAAAAGTAGTGGTACTGTTCAACTTTCTTAGCAGCAGCAGTAGAGGTGCTGTTCAACTGTCTTAGCAACAACAGTAGTAGTGCTGTTCAACTGTCTTAGCGGTAGTAGTAGTGCTGTTCAACTGTCTTAGCAGCAGTAGTGGTGCTCTTCAACTCTCTTAGCAGCAGTAGTAGTGCTGTTCAACTGTCTTAGCAGCAGCAGTAGTAGTGCAGTTCATCTAGCTTAGCAGCAGTAGTGGTGCTTTTCAACTGGCTTAGCAGTAGTGGTGCTATTCAACTGGCTTAGCAGCAGCAGTAGTGGTGCTGTTCAACTGTCTTAGCAGCAGCAGTAGTAGTGCTGTTCAACTGGCTTAGCAGCAGCAGTAGTGGTGCTATTCAACTGGCTTAGCAGCAGCAGTAGTGGTGCTATTCAACTGGCTTAGCAGTAGTGGTGCTATTCAACTGGCTTAGCAGCAGCAGTAGTGGTGCTGTTCAACTGGCTTAGCAGCAGCAGTAGTAGTGCTGTTCAACTGGCTTAGCAGCAGTAGTGGTGCTGTTCAACTGTCTTAGCAGTAGTAGTGCTGTTCATCTGGCTTAGCAACAGTAGTGGTGCTGTTCAACTGGTTTAGCAGCAACAGTAGTGGTGCTGTTCTTCTGTCTTAGCAGCAGTTGTAGTAGTGCTGTTCAACTGTCTTAGCAGCAGCAATTGTGGTGCTGTTCAACTGTCTTAGCAGCAGTAGTAGTGCTGTTCAGCTTCCTTAGCAGCAGCAGTAGTGGTGCTGTTCAACTGTCTTAGCAGCAGTAGTGGTGCTGTTCAGCTTCCTTAGCAGCAGTATTCTTCTTGACTGGAGACACAACGACTGTCTTAGCAGCAGTATTTCTCTGAATACCCACAGCCAGCCATCTGGCAGCATGCAGCTGTGGAGGCATTAAGGATGTGGTGAACTCCTATCACTCTGTCATTCCTCTCATTGTAAAGATAAGGTTTCTCCTTCTCACCAGTCGTGTGTTGCACCGGGAGGAAGTTGACGAGGCCATGTTGTGCACCATGGTTGTCTCTTATCCACAACGAGGCCATGTTGTGGTGGAAAAGTTGCAACGCTGTAAAAACTGTTGTAGATCTGGTTTGTATTCAGCGTGAACTTTTCCTGCTTCCTGTAATTGACTGGTGATGTCTTAGCCTCCGTCAGTACAAGACCTGGTGTTGGTCCACCACCTCAACAGGGGGTTCAGAGGACTATGACCTGGTGCTGGTCCACCACCTCAACAGGGGGATCAGAGGACTATGACCTGGTGTTGGTCCACCACCTCAACAGGGGGTTCAGAGGGTTATGACCTGGTGTTGGTCCACCACCTCAACAGGGGGTTCAGAGGGCTATGACCTGGTGTTGGTCCACCACCTCAACAGGGGGATCAGAGGACTATGACCTGGTGTTGGTCCACCACCTCAACAGGGGGATCAGAGGACTATGACCTGGTGTTGGTCCACCACCTCAACAGGGGGGGGGATCAGAGGACTATGACCTGGTGTTGGTCCACCACCTCAACAGGGGGATCAGAGGACTATGACCTGGTGTTGGTCCACCACCTCAACAGGGGGTTCAGAGGACTATGACCTGGTGTTGGTCCACCACCTCAACAGGGGGATCAGAGGGCTATGACCTGGTGTTGGTCCACCACCTCAACAGGGGGATCAGAGGACTATGACCTGGTGTTGGTCCACCACCTCAACAGGGGGATCAGAGGACTATGACCTGGTGTTGGTCCACCACCTCAACAGGGGGTTCAGAGGACTATGACCTGGTGTTGGTCCACCACCTCAACAGGGGGTTCAGAGGGCTATGACCTGAGGGCTATGAGCTGGTGTTAGTCCACCATCTCAACAGGGGGTTGAGAGGGCTATGACCTGAGGGCTATGACCTGGTGTTGGTCCACCACCTCAACAGGGGGATCAGAGGGATATGACCTGGTGTTGGTCCACCACCTCAACAGGGGGTTCAGAGGGCTATGACCTGGTGTTGGTCCACCACCTCAACAGGGGGATCAGAGGGCTATGACCTGGTGTTGGTCCACCACCTCAACAGGGGGTTCAGAGGACTATGACCTGGTGTTGGTCCACCACCTCAACAGGGGGATCAGAGGGATATGACCTGAGGGCTATGACCTGGTGTTGGTCCACCACCTCAACAGGGGGTTCAGAGGGCTATGACCTGGTGTTGGTCCACCACCTCAACAGGGGGATCAGAGGGCTATGACCTGGTGTTGGTCCACCACCTCAACAGGGGGATCAGAGGACTATGACCTGGTGTTGGTCCACCACCTCAACAGGGGGATCAGAGGACTATGACCTGGTGTTGGTCCACCACCTCAACAGGGGGATCAGAGGGCTATGACCTGGTGTTGGTCCACCACCTCAACAGGGGGGGGATCAGAGGACTATGACCTGGTGTTGGTCCACCACCTCAACAGGGGGATCAGAGGACTATGACCTGGTGTTGGTCCACCACCTCAACAGGGGGTTCAGAGGACTATGACCTGGTGTTGGTCCACCACCTCAACAGGGGGATCAGAGGGCTATGACCTGGTGTTGGCCCACCACCTCAACAGGGGGGGGGATCAGAGGACTATGACCTGGTGTTGGTCCACCACCTCAACAGGGGGATCAGAGGGCTATGACCTGGTGTTGGCCCACCACCTCAACAGGGGGGGGATCAGAGGACTATGACCTGGTGTTGGTCCACCACCTCAACAGGGGGATCAGAGGACTATGACCTGGTGTTGGTCCACCACCTCAACAGGGGGATCAGAGGGCTATGACCTGGTGTTGGCCCACCACCTCAACAGGGGGGGGATCAGAGGGCTATGACCTGGTGTTGGCCCACCACCTCAACAGGGGGGGGATCAGAGGACTATGACCTGGTGTTGGTCCACCACCTCAACAGGGGGATCAGAGGGCTATGACCTGGTGTTGGCCCACCACCTCAACAGGGGGATCAGAGGACTATGACCTGGTGTTGGCCCACCACCTCAACAGGGGGATCAGAGGACTATGACCTGGTGTTGGTCCACCACCTCAACAGGGGGATCAGAGGACTATGACCTGGTGTTGGTCCACCACCTCAACAGGGGGATCAGAGGACTATGACCTGGTGTTGGTCCACCACCTCAACAGGGGGATCAGAGGACTATGACCTGGTGTTGGTCCACCACCTCAACAGGGGGGGGGATCAGAGGGCTATGACCTGGTGTTGGCCCACCACCTCAACAGGGGGATCAGAGGACTATGACCTGGTGTTGGTCCATCACCTCAACAGGGGGATCAGAGGGCTATGACCTGGTGTTGGCCCACCACCTCAACAGGGGGTTCAGAGGGCTATGACCTGGTGTTGGTCCACCACCTCAACAGGGGGGGGATCAGAGGACTATGACCTGGTGTTGGTCCACCACCTCAACAGGGGGTTCAGAGGACTATGACCTGGTGTTGGCCCACCACCTCAACAGGGGGATCAGAGGACTATGACCTGGTGTTGGTCCACCACCTCAACAGGGGGATCAGAGGACTATGACCTGGTGTTGGTCCACCACCTCAACAGAGGGATCAGAGGACTATGTGGGCTGCTGGCTGTGAACTAGTTCTCATCTTAAAGGTTCTAGCTTAGGATCATGTTACCTCCGTTTACCTTTCTATTTAGAGTTAACATGGGTTCTACCTCCGTTTACCTTTCTATTTAGAGTTAACATGGGTTCTACCTCGTTTACCTTTCTATTAGAGTTAACATGGGTTCTACCTCGTTTACCTTTCTATTTAGAGTTAACATGGCTTCTACCTCCGTTTACCTTTCTATTTAGAGTTAACATGTGGTCTACCTCCGTTTACCTTTCTATTTAGAGTTAACATGTGGTCTACCTCCGTTTACCTTTCTATTTAGAGTTAAATCAAATCAAATCACATGTATTTATATAGCCCTTCTTACATCAGCTGATATTTCAAAGTGCTGTACAGAAACCCAGCCTAAAACCCCAAACAGCAAGCAATGCAGGTGAAAGAAGCACGGTGGCTAGGAAAAACTCCCTAGGAAAAACTCCCTAGAAAGGCCAAAAACCTAGGAAGAAACCTAGAGAGGAACCAGGCTATGAGGGGTTGCCAGTCCTCTTCTGGCTGTGCCGGGTGGAGACTATAACAGAACATGGTCAAGATGTTCAAATGTTCATAAATGACCAGCAGGGTCAAATAATAATAATCATAGTAGTTGTCGAGGGTGCAACAAGTCAGTAACACAGGAGTAAGTGTCAGTTAACATGTGGCCTACCTCATTTACCTTTCTATTAGAGTTAACATGGGGTCTACCTCGTTTACCTTTCTATTAGAGTTAACATGGGTTCTACCTCGTTTACCTTTCTATTAGAGTTAACATGGGTTCTACCTCCGTTTACCTTTCTATTTAGAGTTAACATGGGTTCTACCTCGTTTACCTTTCTATTTAGAGTTAACATGGGTTCTACCTCCGTTTACCTTTCTATTAGAGTTAACATGGGTTCTACCTCGTTTACCTTTCTATTTAGAGTTAACATGTGGTCTACCTCTGTTTACCTTTCTATTTAGAGTTAACATGGGGCCTACCTCGTTTACCTTTCTATTTAGAGTTAACATGGGTTCTACCTCCGTTTACCTTTCTATTTAGAGTTAACATGTGGCCTTCCTCTGTGTGTGTTTACCTTTTATTTCAGCTGTTATGTTTCTGTTTGGTTTCGGCCTGAGTAAAACGTCATTATTTAGATTTTTGGTTTCGCTTGGACGTTATACAGATGTTGTATTTTCATCTAGTGGAACTCGCTGCACACTTTTGAGGAAGATAATTGTATATTCAGACTCGCGTGTGTTTGACAACAGCTGATAACGTTGAAAGTCTCTGAGCTCTTCGCCTTTCAACAGGACAACGACCCTAAGCACACAGCCAAGACAACGCAGGCTTCGGTTCCGTTTTTGCTTTGTCATTATGGGATATTGTGTGTAGATTGATGAGGGAAAACAACAATTTAATACATTTAGAATAAGGCTGTAATGTAACAAAATGTGGAAAATTAAGGTTTAAACAATTTGACCAATGCAGAATAGTTGATTTGAGGAGTAGAAGAGGAAGAGGGGTGAGGAAGAGGGGTGAGGAAGAGGGGTGAGGAAGAGTGGAGAGGAAGAGTGGAGAAGAGGGGAAGAGTGGAGAGGAAGAGTGGAGCTTGTCTTCTTTGTCTACGCCAGCCCTGAGAGGGGTGGAGAGGAGAGAGTTCCAGGCCTTCAGCTTTTGACAGGCAGAGTAAAATCAGCTCTTTGTTTTTGTGGGCCAGCCCAGTGCTCCCTCCCTATGTTGCCTCCCAGGGTTCGTGAATGTAATTATAGTTGGCTGAGCTGACGGAGTGGAGGCAGGAGACGACACGCTAGGAGCCAGAAACTAGCTAGGAGCCAGGAGTTAACAACTAACTAGGAGCCAGGAACTAGCTAGGAGCCAGGAGCTAGGAACTAACTAGGAGCCAGGAACTAGCTAGGAGCCAGGAACTAGCTAGGAGCCAGGAACTAGCTAGGCTCCAGGAACTAGGAACTAACTAGGAGCCAGGAACTAGCTAGGCTCCAGGAACTAGGAACTAACTAGGAGCCAGGAGCTAGGAACTAGCTAGGAGCCAGGAACTAGGAACTAACTAGGAGCCAGGAGCTAGGAACTAACTAGGAGCCAGGAACTAGCTAGGAGCCAGGAACTAGCTAGGAGCCAGGAGCTAGCTAGGAGCTAGGAACTAGCTAGGAGCCTGGAGCCAGGAACTAGCTAGGAGCCTGGAGCCAGGAACTAGCTAGGAGCCTGGAGCCAGGAACTAGCTAGGAGCCAGGAACTAGCTAGGAGCCTGGAGCCAGGAACTAGCTAGGGGCCTGGAGCCAGGAACTAGCTAGGAGCCTGGAGCCAGGAACTAGCTAGGAGCCAGGAGCCAGGAACTAGCTAGGAGCCAGGAACTAGCTAGGAGCCTGGAGACAGGAACTAGCTAGGAGCCTGGAGCCAGGAACTAGCTAGGAGCCAGGAGCCAGGAACTAACTAGGAGCCAGGAACTAACTAGGAGCCAGGAACTAGCTAGGAGCCAGGAGATAGGAACTAGCTAGGAGTTAGCTAGGAGCCAGGAGGTAGGAACTAGCTAGGAGCCAGGAGCCAGGAACTAACTAGGAGCCAGGAACTAACTAGGAGCCAGGAACTAGCTACGAGCCAGGAGATAGGAACTAGCTAGGAGTTAGCTAGGAGCCAGGAGGTAGGAACTAACTAGGAGCTAGCTAGGAGCCAGAAACTAGCTAGGAGCTAGGAACTAACTAGGAGCTAGGAACTAACTAGGAGCTAGCTAGGAGCCAGGAGCTAGCTAGGAGCCAGGAACTAGCTAGGAGCCAGGAACTAGCTAGGAGCTAGGAGCCAGGAATTAGCTAGGAGTCAGGAACTAGGAACTAGCTAGGAGCCAGCTAGGAGCCAGGAACTAGCTAGGAGCTAGCTAGGAGCCAGGAACTAGCTAGGAGCTAGGAGCCAGCTAGGAGCCAGGAACTAGCTAGGAGCTAGGAGCCAGGAACTAGCTAGGAGCTAGGAGCCAGGAACTAGCTAGGAGCCAGGAACTAACTAGGAGCCAGGAACTAGCTAGGAGCCAGGAACTAGCTAGAAGCCAGGAACTAGCTAGGAGCTAGGAGCCAGGAACTAGCTAGGAGCCAGGAACTAGGAACTAGCTAGGAGCCAGGAACTAGGAACTAACTAGGAGCCAGGAGCTAGGAACTAGCTAGGAGCCAGGAACTAGCTAGGAGCCAGGAGATAGCTAGGAGCCTGGAGCCAGGAACTAGCTAGGAGCCTGGAGCCAGGAACTAGCTAGGAGCCTGGAGCCAGGAACTAGCTAGGAGCCAGGAACTAGCTAGGAGCCTGGAGCCAGGAACTAGCTAGGAGCCTGGAGCCAGGAACTAGCTAGGAGCCTGGAGCCAGGAACTAGCTAGGAGCCAGGAGCCAGGAACTAGCTAGGAGCCAGGAACTAGCTAGGAGCCTGGAGACAGGAACTAGCTAGGAGCCTGGAGCCAGGAACTAGCTAGGAGCCAGGAGCCAGGAACTAACTAGGAGCCAGGAACTAACTAGGAGCCAGGAACTAGCTAGGAGCCAGGAGATAGGAACTAGCTAGGAGTTAGCTAGGAGCCAGGAGGTAGGAACTAACTAGGAGCTAGCTAGGAGCCAGAAACTAGCTAGGAGCTAGGAACTAACTAGGAGCTAGCTAGGAGCCAGGAACTAGCTAGGAGCCAGGAACTAGCTAGGAGCCAGGAACTAGCTAGGAGCTAGGAGCCAGGAATTAGCTAGGAGTCAGGAACTAGGAACTAGCTAGGAGCCAGCTAGGAGCCAGGAACTAGCTAGGAGCTAGCTAGGAGCCAGGAACTAGCTAGGAGCTAGGAGCCAGCTAGGAGCCAGCTAGGAGCTAGGAGCCAGGAACTAGCTAGGAGCTAGGAGCCAGGAACTAGCTAGGAGCCAGGAACTAGCTAGGAGCCAGGAACTAGCTAGGAGCCAGGAACTAGCTAGGAGCCAGGAACTAGCTAGAAGCCAGGAACTAGCTAGGAGCTAGGAGCCAGGAACTAGCTAGGAGCCAGGAACTAGCTAGGAGCCAGGAACTAGCTAGGAGCCAGGAACTAGCTAGGAGCCAGGAACTAGCTAGGAGCCAGGAACTAGCTAGGAGCCAGGAACTAGCTAGGAGCTAGGAGCCAGGAACTAGCTAGGAGCTAGGAGCCAGGAACTAGCTAGGAGCTAGGAGCCAGGAACTAGCTAGGAGCCAGGAACTAGCTAGGAGCCAGGAACTAGCTAGGAGCCAGGAGCCAGGAACTAGCTAGGAGCCAGGAGCTAGCTAGGAGCCAGGAGACAGGAACTAGCTAGGAGCCAGCTAGGAGCCAGGAACTAGCTAGGAGCCAGGAGCTAGCTAGGAGCCAGGAACTAGCTAGGAACTAGCTAGGAGCCAGGAGCTAGCTAGGAGCCAGGAACTAGCTAGGAACTAGCTAGGAGCCAGGAACTAGCTAGGAACTAGCTAGGAGCCAGGAACTAGCTAGGAGCCAGGAACTAGCTAGGAGCTAGGAGCCAGGTACTAGCTAGGAGCTAGGAGCCAGGAGATAGCTAGGAGCCAGGAGATAGCTAGGAGCCAGGAGCTAGCTAGGAACTAGCCAGGAGCTAGGAGCCAGGAGCTAGCTAGGAGCCAGGAGATAGGAACTAGCTAGGAGCCAGGAGATAGGAACTAGCTAGGAGCCAGGAGATAGGAACTAGCTAGGAGCCAGGAGATAGGAACTAGCCAGGAGATAGGAACTAGCTAGGAGCCAGGAGATAGGAACTAGCTAGGAGCCAGGAGATAGGAACTAGCTAGGAGCCAGGCGTTAGGAACTAGCTAGGAGCCAGGAGATAGGAGCTAGCTAGGAGCCAGGAGATAGGAACTAGCTAGGAGCCAGGAGATAGGAACTAGCTAGTAGCCAGGAGATAGGAACTAGCCAGGAGATAGGAACTAGCCAGGAGATAGGAACTAGCTAGGAGCCAGGAGATAGGAACAGTCTTCCCTGTAGCTCAGTTGGTAGAGCATGGTGTTTGCAACACCAGGGTTGTGGGTTCGATTCCCACGGGGGGCCAGCACAGAAAAAAAATGTGTGAAATGTATGCATTCACTACTGTAAGTCACTCTGGATAAGAGCGTCTGCTAAAATGTAATAACAAATAGGAACTAGCTTGGAGCTAGGAGCTAGCTAGGAACTAGCTAGGAGCTAGGAGCCAGGAGCTAGCTAGGAGCCAGGAGATAGGAACTAGCTAGGAGCCAGGAGGTAGGAACTAACTAGGCGCTAGCTAGGAGCCAGAAACTAGCTAGGAGCTAGGAACTAACTAGGAGCTAACTAGGAGCCAGGAACTAGCTAGGAGCCAGGAACTAGCTAGGAGCTAGGAGCCAGGAATTAGCTAGGAGTCAGGAACTAGGAACTAGCTAGGAGCCAGCTAGGAGCCAGGAACTAGCTAGGAGCTAGCTAGGAGCCAGGAACTAGCTAGGAGCTAGGAGCCAGCTAGGAGCCAGGAACTAGCTAGGAGCTAGGAGCCAGGAACTAGCTAGGAGCCAGGAACTAACTAGGAGCCAGGAACTAGCTAGGAGCCAGGAACTAGCTAGAAGCCAGGAACTAGCTAGAAGCCAGGAACTAGCTAGGAGCCAGGAACTAGCTAGGAGCCAGGAACTAGCTAGGAGCCAGGAACTAGCTAGGAACTAGCTAGGAGCCAGGAACTAGCTAGGAACTAGCTAGGAGCCAGGAACTAGCTAGGAACTAGCTAGGAGCCAGGAACTAGCTAGGAACTAGCTAGGAGCCAGGAACTAGCTAGGAACTAGCTAGGAACTAGCTAGGAACTAGCTAGGAGCCAGGAACTAGCTAGGAGCTAGGAGCCAGGAGATAGCTAGGAGCCAGGAGATAGCTAGGAGCCAGGAGCTAGCTAGGAACTAGCCAGGAGCTAGGAGCCAGGAGCTAGCTAGGAGCCAGGAGATAGGAACTAGCTAGGAGCCAGGAGATAGGAACTAGCTAGGAGCCAGGCGGTAGGAACTAGCTAGGAGCCAGGAGATAGGAACTAGCTAGGAGATAGGAACTAGCTAGGAGCCAGGAGATAGGAGCTAGCTAGGAGCCAGGAGATAGGAACTAGCTAGGAGCCAGGAGATAGGAACTAGCCAGGAGATAGGAACTAGCTAGGAGCCAGGAACTAGCTAGGAGCCAGGAACTAGCTAGGAACTAGCTAGGAGCCAGGAACTAGCTAGGAACTAGCTAGGAGCCAGGAACTAGCTAGGAACTAGCTAGGAGCCAGGAACTAACTAATCCGCTGTAAAATGTTATTTTCAATAACCAAAAATATTGTGTTTTCAGCTGTTTGAAGCTGGTGTGCAAAACCAAACTTAAAGACTCAAAAACTAAACTTAAGAATGGACTGCATAGAAAGAGCACACACAGAACAGATCTACCGCTTGTTAGACTGGCTTTCAATGAGAAGGACAGATCTATAACTCATATTTCTGTGAATTTCGTTGGGTCGTCCAAAACAGTGACATATTGCAGCTTTAAATATCTGCTCCGAATTCAGATGCAAAGATCAGCTATGACACCTTGAGTTTGAACAAACTGTACTGAACTATACTCTACCTACTGGACTATACTCTACCTACTGAACTATACTCTACCTACTGAACTATACTCTACCTACTGAACTATACTCTACCTGCCGAACTATACTCTACCTACTGAACTATACTCTACCTACCGAACTATACTCTACCTACTGGACTATACTCTACCTACTGAACTATACTCTACCTACTGGACTATACTCTACCTACTGGACTATACTCTACCTACTGGACTCTACCTACTGGACTATACTCTACCTACTGGACTATACTCTACCTACTGAACTATACTCTACCTACTGGACTATACTCTACCTACTGGACTATACTCTACCTACTGAACTATACTCTACCTTACTGTACTGAACTATACTCTACCTACTGAACTATACTCTACCTACTGGACTATACTCTCTCTACTGGACTATACTCTACCTACTGAACTATACTCTACCTACTGGACTATACTCTACCTACTGAACTGAACTATACTCTACCTATTGGACTATACTCTACCTACTGAACTATACTCTACCTACTGAACTGGACTATACTCTACCTACTGAACTATACTCTACCTACTGAACTATACTCTACCTACTGAACTATACTCTACCTACTGAACTATACTCTACCTACTGAACTGGACTATACTCTACCTACTGAACTATACTCTACCTTACTGTACTATACTCTACCTTACTGTACTATAATCTACCTACTGGACTACTCGACCTACTGAACTGAACTATACTCTACCTATTGGACTATACTCTACCTACTGAACTATACTCTACCTACTGAACTATACTCTACCTACTGAACTATACTCTACCTACTGGACTGGACAATAATCTACCTACTGTACTGAACTATACTCTACCTACTGAACTATACTCTACCTTACTGTACTGAACTATACTCTACCTACTGAACTATACTCTACCTTACTGTACTGAACTATACTCTACCTACTGAACTATACTCTACCTACTGGACTATACTCTCTCTACTGGACTATACTCTACCTACTGAACTATACTCTACCTACTGGACTATACTCTACCTACTGAACTGAACTATACTCTACCTATTGGACTATACTCTACCTACTGAACTATACTCTACCTACTGAACTGGACTATACTCTACCTACTGAACTATACTCTACCTACTGAACTATACTCTACCTACTGAACTATACTCTACCTACTGAACTGGACTATACTCTACCTACTGAACTGGACTATACTCTACCTACTGAACTATACTCTACCTTACTGTACTATACTCTACCTTACTGTACTATACTCTACCTTACTGTACTATAATCTACCTACTGGACTACTCGACCTACTGAACTGAACTATACTCTACCTATTGGACTATACTCTACCTACTGAACTATACTCTACCTACTGAACTATACTCTACCTACTGGACTGAACTATACTCTACCTACTGGACTATACTCTACCTACTGGACTGAACTATACTCTACCTACTGAACTATACTCTACCTTACTGCACTGGACTATACTCTACCTACTGAACTATACTCTACCGTACTGTACTGAACTATACTCTACCTACTGAACTATACTCTACCTTACTGTACTGAACTATACTCTACCTTACTGTACTGAACTATACTCTACCTACTGAACTGGACTATACTCTACCTACTGAACTATACTCTACCTTACTGTACTGAACTATACTCTACCTACTGGACTGTACTATACTCTACCTACTGGACTATACTCTACCTACTGAACTATACTCCACCTACTGAACTATACTCTACCTACTGAACTATACTCTACCTTACTGGACTATACTCTACCTACTGAACTATACTCTACCTACTGAACTATACTCTACCTGCTGACCTGAACTATACTCTACCTACTGAACTATACTCTACCTTACTGTACTGCACTATACTCTACCTGCTGAACTATACTCTACCTTACTGTACTGAACTATACTCTACCTACTGAACTATACTCTACCTACTGAACTGGACAGTAAACGGAAGGAGAGGGGCTCATTGGTAGGTGTCAGTAAGAGCCGGCAGAGGTTACGTTAATTAGAGAGAGAGGGAGGGAGGGAGGGGGAGAGAGAGGGAGGGAGGGGGAGAGAGAGAGAGGGAGGGAGGGGGGGAGAGAGTGGGAGGGGAGAGAGAGAGTGGGAGGGGAGAGAGAGTGGGAGGGGAGAGAGAGAGAGTGGGAGGGGAGAGAGAGGGAGGAGGGAGGGGAGAGAGAGGGAGGAGAGAGTGGGGGGAGAGAGTGGGAGGGGAGAGAGAGGGGGGAGAGAGAGTGGGGGGGAGAGAGAGTGGGAGGGGAGAGAGAGAGAGAGGGAGGGGAGAGAGAGGGAGAGACTGGAGGGGGGGAGAAAGAGAGGGGGGAGAGAGAGGGAGGGGGGAGAAAGAGAGGGAGAAACAGCTAAGAGAAAGAAAACAGCTATGAGCTGAACATAACAGTACGCCAGTGGAAGGGAGGACATTGTCCCCAGCACAAGGTGCACCTGTGTAATGATCATGCTGTTTAATCAGCTTCTTGATATGCCACACCTGTTAGGTGGATGGATTATCTTGGCAAAGGAGAAATGCTCACTAACAGGGATGTAAACAAATGTGTTATTTTGGAACATTTTCCTGGATCTTTTATTTCATTTGAATATTTAAGTAAATACCTGCAGTCAACTCGAAGAGACCACTCCCATCAGGATAAAAAAGGCTTCACCATAGGTTGAAGGTAATCACTCACAATTGCTGTGTATTTATTGGCATCTAAGTGGTAGAGTGGACCTAAACCAGGAAAATTCACCCCACACCATAACAGCTCAAACATCTCGTCTTTCTTTCCTTCATTTAGCTAGTTACCTATATAAAGGCTCTATATATATTAGCTAGCTAACGTTAGTTGGAAAAAAAGCATAGGGCATCTTGTGAGGTGTATGCAGTGTAGATAATATAGCTAGCTCGATTCCTTTTTAGTAAGTACAAAAACCGAAGATGTTCGTTAGCTAGCTAAGTAGCCGTGTTAGCTAGCTTGAACATCGAACACACTGAGTTTAGTATCCAACGCTAGATAAGTAGTTAGCTAAGTAGCCGTGTTGGCTAGCTTGAACATCGAACACACTGAGTTTAGTATCCAACGCTAGATAAGTAGTTAGCTAAGTAGCCGTGTTGGCTAGCTTGAACATCGAACACACTGAGTTTAGTATCCAACGCTAGATAAGTAGTTAGCTAAGTAGCTAGCAGGCTAAAAAAACAACCCAGACGCAGCAGTTCTTCCCCCATTCATTTTCAATGAGGACACGCGGATAAATCAAATCAAATTAGTCACATGTGCTGAATACAACCTTAGTGAAATGCTTACTTACAAGCCCTAACCAAATAGTGCAGTTTTAAAAAATACGGATAAGAATAAGAGATAAAAGTATCAAGTAATTAAAGAGCAGCAGTAAAAAATAACAATATATACAGGGAGTCAATGTGCGGGGCACCGGTTAGTTCAGGTAGTATGTACATGTAGGTAGAGTTATTAAAGTGACTATTCATAGATGACAACAGAGAGTAGCAGTGGTGTGGAGAGGGGGGGGGGGGCAATGTGAATAGTCTGGGTAGCCATTTGACTAGATGTTCAGGAGTCTTATGGCTTGGGGGTAGAAGCTGTTTAGAAGCCTCTTGGACCTAGACTTGGCGCTCCGGTACCACTTGCCATGTGGCAGCAGAGAGAACAGTTTATGACTGGGGTGGCTGGAGTCTTTGGCCATGTTTAGGGCCTTCCTCTGACACCGCCTGGTATAGAGGTCCTGGATGGCAGGAAGCTTGGCCCCAGTGATGTACTGGGCCGTACGCACTACCCTCTGTAGCGCCTTGCGGTCCGAGGCCGAGCAGTTGCAATACCAGGCAGTGATGCAACCGGTCAGGATGCTCTCGATGGTGCAGCTGTAGAACCTTTTGAGGATCTGTTGACCCATGACAAATCTTTTCAGTCTCCTGAGGGGGAATAGGTTTTGTTGTGCCCTCTTCACGACTGTCTTGATGTGCTTGGACCATGTTAGTTTGTTGGGGATGTGGACACCAAGGAACTTGAAGCTCTCAACCTGCTCCACTACAGCCCCGTCGATGAGAATGGGGGCGTGCTCGGTCCCTCTTTTTCCTGTAGTCCACATTCATCTCCTTTGTCTTGGTTACGTTGAGGGCGAGGTTGTTATTCTGGCACCACCCGGCCAGGTCTCTGACATCCTCCCTATAGGCTGTCTCATCGTTATCGGTGATCAGGCCTACCACTGTTGTGTCATCAGCAAACATAATGATGGTGTTGGAGTCGTGCCTGACCATGCGGTCATGAGTGAACAGGGAGTACAGGAGGGGACTAAGCACGCACCCCTGAGGATCCCCCGTGTTGAGGATCAGCATGGCGGATGTGTTGTTACCTACCCTCACCACCTGGGGGCGGCCCGTCAGGAAGTCCAGGATCCAGTAGCTGAGGGAGATGTTTAGTCCCAGGGTCCTTAGCTTAGTGATGAGCTTTGAGGGCACTATGGTGTTGAACGTTGAGCTGTAGTCAATGAATGGCATTCTCACATAGGTGTTCCTTTAGTCCAGGTGGGAAAGGGCAGTGTTGAGTGCAATAGAGATTGCATCATCTGTGGATCTGTTGGGGCGGTATGCAAATTGGTGCGGATGCTGTCTGTAATCCATGGCTTCTGGTTGGGGTATGTACGTACAGTCACTGTGGGGACAACATCATCGATGCACTTATTGTTGAAGCCAATGACTGATGTGGTGTACTCCTCAATGCCATTGGATGAATCATAGAACATATTCCAGTCTGTGGTAGCAAAACAGTCATGTAGTTTAGCATCTGCTTCATCTGACCACTTTTTTATTGATCTAGTCACTGGAGCTTCCTGCTTTAATTTATGCTTGCAAGCAGGAATCAGGAGGATAGAATTATGGTCAGATTCGCCAAATGGAGGGCGAGGGAGAGCTTTGTACGCGTCACTGTGTGTGGAATATTGGTGGTCCAGAGTTTTCTTCCCTCTGGTTGCACATTTAACATGCTGATATAAATTTGTTAAAACGGGTTTAAGTTTCCCTGCATTAAAGTCCCCGGCCACTAGGAGCGCCGCCTCTGGGTGAGCGTTTTCTTGTTTGCTTATGGCAGAATACAGCTCATTCAATGCTGTCGTAGTGTTTCAGTCTGTGGTGGTATGTAGACAGCTACAGAGAATAACGATGAAAACTCTCTCGGTAGGTAATGTGGTCTGCAGCTTATCATGAGAAACTCTACCTCAGGTGAGCAATAGCTCGAGACTTCCTTAGATATCGTGCACCAGCTGTTGTTTACAGAAATGCATAGACCGCCGCCTCTTGTCTTACCAGACGCCGCTGTTCTATCCTGCCGGTACAGAGTATAACCAGCCAGCTGTATGTTGATGTTGTCGTCGTTCAGCCACGACTCCGTGAAGCATAAGATGTTACAGTTTTAATGTCCCGTTGGTAGGGAAGGTGAGCGGCGAGTAGCCTGCTAGTGGAGCAGTAGAAAACGTTGAGCCCTGCTCTACTTTATGTATATTTCGCACGGCCATCACTGCCTTTAACCAATCATGTGAGTCACAGATGTTTGCTTAAATCTTCTGTTCATGAAACATACACTGTGTGTTCAAAACGTTAAGAACAACAGCTCTTTCCATGACAGACTGACCAGGTGAAAGCTATGATCCGTTATTTATGACACTTGTTAAATCAACTTCAATCAGTGTAGATGAAGGGGAGGAGACACGTTAAAGAAGGATTTTTAAAGCTTGAGACAGTTGAGACATGGATTGTGTATGTGTGACCATTCAGAGGGTGAATGGACAAGACAAAAGATTGAAGTGCCTTTGAACGGGGTATGGTAGTAGGTGCCAGGTGCACCGGTTTGTGTTGAGAACTGCAACGCTTCTGGGTTCTTTCACACTCAACAGTTTCCTGTGTGTATCAAGAATGGTCCACCACCCAAAGGACATCCAGCCAACTAGACTGTGGGAAGCATTGGAGTCAACATGGACCAGCATCCCTGTGGAATGCGTTCGACAACTTGTAGAGGCCATCCCCGGATGCTATTATTGTACAGTCAGTCCATGTAACTTATTATGCGACTCGTTAAGAACATTTTTACTCTTGAACTTATTTAGCCTTGACATAACAAAGGGGTTGAAAACTTATTGGCTCAAGACATTTCAGCTTTTCATTTTTTCTTAATTTGTGCATGTTTCAACAAACATCATTCCACGTTGACATTATGGGGAATTGTGTGTAGGCCAGTGACACAAAAACATCTTATTTAATAAAAAATGTATTTAGTCTGTAACATCATTTTTTGGGGAAAAAGTCAAGATGTGTGAACTTTCTGAAGGGACTGTAGATAGATACTGTAGACAGATAGATACTATAGATAGATAGATACTATAGATAGATAGATAGGCAGGCAGGCTAGTTAGTCTGGGTTTACCAAGCACTGATCTTACGATCCACAGCAGCATCACTAACAGCCACATCCTTAGTCTGTACAGTAGTTCTGTTTTGCATGACCTGGCTATTTGTGCACTTTATAGGGCTGTAAATGTTACAACTCTTTTACATTTCAATTATTTTGCATACGATAAGACTTTTATAAGGCTATACTTAGGCCTAAATGCTTTCACTCACGGACGTACCAATGTCCAGCGCATTTGGAAAGTATTCAGACCCCTTGACTTTTTCCAAATTTTGTTACATTACAGCCTTATTGTAAAATAGATAAAATAATTGTTTTCTCTCATCAATCTACACACAACACCCCGTAACGACCCGACACCCCGTAACGACACCCCGTAACGACACCCCCGTAACGACTCGACACCCCGACACCCCGTAACGACCCGACACCCCCGTAACGACTCGACACCCCGACACCCCGTAACGACCCGACACCCCGTAACGACACCCCCGTAACGACCCGACACCCCGTAACGACCCGACACCCCGTAACGACACCCCGTAACGACCCGACACCCCGTAACGACCCGACACCCCGTAACGACCCGACCCCCCGTAACGACCCGACCCCCCGTAACGACCCGACCCCCCGTAACGACCCGACACCCCGTAACGACCCGACACCCCGCAACGACCCGACACCCCGCAACGACCCGACACCCCCGTTACGACTCGACACCCCGTAACGACCCGACACCCCGTAACGACCCGACACCCCTATTACGTTCTCCCCTCGGGTGTAGCTGGTCTGAGGAGGAGACGTTAATGCCTGGGCCTAAACACACCAGGTAAACCAGATGAAAGGGGAAGAAATGTGGGGTGTAATGAGCGAAAATAATCAGACCACAACCAGAACTCAATGTTATCCCTCAGGGGATGTTTAGTAAAGTTATTAAACAAACAATATAAAACACACATAAATAACCAGTAAGAAACAAAACCACAACCAGGGAAGGTAAGAGAAGGGAATGTTTGGGTTCGGGGTCCAAGTAATGAAAATAAACAAAAGGTCCCTCCTCTTCTACCTAATCCTTCCTAACACATTCTAAACCCCCTAACCCACTGTCCTACCTGGTTCCTAATCCTTCCTAACACACTCTAAACCCTAACCCACTGTCCTACCTGGTTCCTAATCCTTCCTAACCCACTCTAAACCCAAACCCACTGTCCTACCTGGTTCCTAATCCTTCCTAACACACTCTACACCCAAACCCACCGTCCTACCTGGTTCCTAATCCTTCCTAACACACTCTAAACCCTAACCCACTGTCCTACCTGGTTCCTTATCCTTCCTAACACACTCTAAACCCAAACCCACTGTCCTACCTGGTTCCTAATCCTTCCTAACACACTCTAAACCCTAACCCACTGTCCTACCTGGTTCCTAATCCTTCCTAACACACTCTAAACCCTAACCCACTGTCCTACCTGGTTCCTAATCCTTCCTAACACACTCTAAACCCTAACCCACTGTCCTGCCTGGTTCCTAATCCTTCCTAACACACTCTAAACCCAAACCCACTGTCCTACCTGGTTCCTAATCCTTCCTAACACACTCTAAACCCTAGCCCACTGTCCTACCTGGTTCCTAATCCTTCCTAACACACTCTAAACCCATACCCACCGTCCTACCTGGTTCCTAATCCTTCCTAACAAACTCTAAACCCTAACCCACTGTCCTACCTGGTTCCTAATCCTTCCTAACGCACTCTAAACCCTAACCCACTGTCCTACCTGGTTCCTAATCCTTCCTAACGCACTCTAAACCCAAACCCACTGTCCTACCTGGTTCCTAATCCTTCCTAACACACTCTAAACCCTAACCCACTGTCCTACCTGGTTCCTAATCCTTCCTAACACACTCTAAACCCTAACCCACTGTCCTACCTGGTTCCTAATCCTTCCTAACACACTCTAAACCCTAACCCACTGTCCTACCTGGTTCCTAATCCTTCCTAACGCACTCTAAACCCTAACCCACTGTCCTACCTGGTTCCTAATCCTTCCTAACACACTCTAAACCCTAACCCACTGTCCTACCTGGTTCCTAATCCTTCCTAACACACTCTAAACCCTAACCCACTGTCCTACCTGGTTCCTAATCCTTCCTAACACACTCTAAACCCTAACCCACTGTCCTACCTGGTTCCTAATCCTTCCTAACGCACTCTAAACCCTAACCCACTGTCCTACCTGGTTCCTAATCCTTCCTAACACACTCTAAACCCCCTAACCCACTGTCCTACCTGGTTCCTAATCCTTCCTAACACACTCTAAACCCTAACCCACTGTCCTACCTGGTTCCTAATCCTTCCTAACACACTCTAAACCCCCAAACCCACTGTCCTACCTGGTTCCTAATCCTTCCTAACACACTCTAAACCCCCAAACCCACTGTCCTACCTGGTTCCTAATCCTTCCTAACACACTCTAAACCCTAACCCACTGTCCTACCTGGTTCCTAATCCTTCCTAACGCACTCTAAACCCTAACCCACTGTCCTACCTGGTTCCTAATCCTTCCTAACGCACTCTAAACCCTAACCCACTGTCCTACCTGGTTCCTAATCCTTCCTAACGCACTCTAAACCCTAACCCACTGTCCTACCTGGTTCCTAATCCTTCCTAACACACTCTAAACCCTAACCCACTGTCCTACCTGGTTCCTAATCCTTCCTAACACACTCTAAACCCTAACCCACTGTCCTACCTGGTTCCTAATCCTTCCTAACACACTCTAAACCCTAACCCACTGTCCTACCTGGTTCCTAATCCTTCCTAACGCACTCTAAACCCTAACCCACTGTCCTACCTGGTTCCTAATCCTTCCTAACGCACTCTAAACCCTAACCCACTGTCCTACCTGGTTCCTAATCCTTCCTAACGCACTCTAAACCCTAACCCACTGTCCTACCTGGTTCCTAATCCTTCCTAACACACTCTAAACCCTAACCCACTGTCCTACCTGGTTCCTAATCCTTCCTAACACACTCTAAACCCTAACCCACTGTCCTACCTGGTTCCTAATCCTTCCTAACACACTCTAAACCCTAACCCACTGTCCTACCTGGTTCCTAATCCTTCCTAACGCACTCTAAACCCAAACCCACCGTCCGACCTGGTTCCAAGAAAAATACAAGGGTGGCACCCGCCCGGCTAACCTAGTGTATAAAACAATGGGTTATCTACGTGGGAATGTACACCCATGGGCAGATCTACCTTTTCCCTTCTCCAGGACCTAGGTAGGGTGGAGTACATCAGGAGGACAGGCTGAAACACAAACAAAGATAAATTAAAACAACAAATCCTCAACTAGCCAAACAAAACAAGTGTCCCCTCTCTCCCTCTCTCCATCTCCCCCGCTCTCCCTCTCTCCATCTCCCCCGCTCTCCCTCTCTCCATCTCCCCCGCTCTCCCTCTCTCCCCCGCTCTCTCTCTCTCCCTCTCTCTCTCTCCCTCTCTCTCCCTCTCTCTCCCTCTCTGGGTTCACACGGAAAACGCCCACCATCGTCAGCCGCAACTCGGTACACCTGTAATGTCCAGGGCACAAACACACTAACATGGGAAAATGGGGAGCAAGAAAAACGCCTCACACGTAACAACCCCATAATGACTCAATACCCCATAACGACTCAATACCCCATAATGACTCAATACCCCATAACGACTCAATACCCCATAACGACTCAATACCCCATAACGACTCAATACCCCATAACGACTCAATACCCCATAACGACTCAATACCCCATAATGACACAATACCCCATAACGACTCAATACCCCATAACGACTCAATACCCCATAATGACTCAATACCCCATAACGACTCAATACCCCATAATGACACAATACCCCATCATGACTCAATACCCCATAACGACTCAATACCCCATAACGACTCAATACCCCATAACGACTCAATACCCCATAACGACACAGTACCCCATAACGACTCAGTACCCCATAACGACTCAGTACCCCATAACGACTCAATACCCCATAACGACACAGTACCCCATAACGACTCAGTACCCCATAACGACTCAGTACCCCATAACGACACAGTACCCCATAACGACTCAATACCCCATAACGACTCAATACCCCATAACGACTCAATTCCCCATAATGACAAAGGAAAAACAGTCCAAAAAATAAAACATATCTGATGGAGGTTCTACAGGTGGTCACCTGATGGAGGTCCTACGGGTGGTCACCTGATGGAGGTTCTACAGGTGGTCACCTGATGGAGGTTCTACAGGTGGTCACCTGATGGAGGTTCTACAGGTGGTCACCTGATGGAGGTTCTACGGGTGGTCACCTGATGGAGGTTCTACAGGTGGTCACCTGATGGAGGTTCTACGGGTGGTCACCTGATGGAGGTTCTACGGGTGGTCACCTGATGGAGGTCCTACAGAGCCGTTTTGACTCCTCTCCTCATAGTCTTGAATTTGAACCAGTAACCACACTTGGAGTTCAATCAACATGAAGTCTCTCTACTGTGTTCCTCCCTCTTCTGATTCTCTGCCATCATCTTCTCGGATTCATCCCTGGGCTGGAACAATAGACAATGTCTGGACGTCAGTGTAGAGGAAACCATTCTCTTCTGTTTGGAGGAGCAGGAGTTGGAGGATAAACTGACTGTTGGCAGTGATCAGTGTTGAATACTGAAAACAATAGTAACCTTTATCCGCTCATTCACACAACAGATGGGAAGGACTGTTGACACTAAACCATCCAGGACTGTTGACACTAAACCATCCAGGACTGTTGACACTAAACCATCCAGGACTGTTGACACTAAACCATCCAGGACTGTTGACACTAAACCATCCAGGACTGTTGACACTAAACCATCCAGGGCTGTTGACACTAAACCATCCAGGACTGTTGACACTAAACCATCCAGGACTGTTGACACTAAACCATCCAGGACTGTTGACACTAAACCATCCAGGACTGTTGACACTAAACCATCTGTTGACACTAAACCATCCAGGACTGTTGACACTAAACCATCCAGGACTGTTGACACTAAACCATCCAGGACTGTTGACACTAAACCATCCAGGACTGTTGACACTAAACCATCCAGGACTGTTGACACTAAACCATCCAGGGCTGTTGACACTAAACCATCCAGGGCTGTTGACACTAAACCATCCAGGGCTGTTGACACTAAACCATCCAGGGCTGTTGACACTAAACCATCCAGGGCTGTTGACACTAAACCATCCAGGACTGTTGACACTAAACCATCCAGGACTGTTGACACTAAACCATCCAGGACTGTTGACACTAAACCATCCAGGGCTGTTGACACTAAACCATCCAGGATTGTTGACACTAAACCATCCAGGACTGTTGACACTAAACCATCCAGGACTGTTGACACTAAACCATCTGTTGACACTAAACAATCCAGGATTATCACCTCTGGGTTTGTCCTTACGTTTAGGACATTTTACATTTTAGTTATTTAGCGGATGCTCTTATTCACAGACTTAGTCGGTGCATTCAACTAGGGTTGATAAACCAACAAATCCGAGTCATTACCTCCTAACTTTTGTTTTATGAGGATGAACTTAATCTCTTTATTACCGTGAAGCATCTAATAAAATGTTCTGAAATGGTTGTGAATGATTCATTAAGCCTAGTCTTAATTATGTTCTGATATGGGATGATTAGATGGGCCCTAAACACTGTTAAACCACTCACACAATATATCTCCAATGAAAATAACGTTATTGACAAAAGGGTTCTTCTGTTTTATATTTTTTCAGGTCATCAGAGGTCATCAGCGAAGCGTCCTAGCTCTGAAGTTGACAGCTTTGATGCAGTACAGGTAAGATGTTCAGTGTGTTGGTTAATGTAAAAATAGTTTGGTCATGTTATTGAGGTTGTCCGAGACACCTCCAAGGTAACTAGCTAGCTAGCTAGCTTGTAATTCTGGAAGTTTAGCCAAACCTATAAATAGATTTATGTAATAATTTTTAGCTAAAAATACAGTAACGTTACAAGTTATTTTGAGGGTAATATACAGCGCATTCGGGAAAGTATTCAGATCCCTTGACTTTTTCCACATCATGTTACGTTACAGCCTTATTCTAAAATTGATTAAATTAATTGTTTTCCTCAATCTACACACAATATCTCACAATGACGAAGTGAAAACAGGTTTTTAGAAATGTTTGCTAATTTATTAAAAATTCAAAGACAGATACCTTATTTACGTAAGTATTCAGACCCTTTGCTATGAGACTAAACCATCTGTTGTCTGTTGAGACTAAACCATCTGTTGTCTGTTGAGACTAAACCATCTGTTGTCTGTTGAGACTAAACCATCTGTTGTCTGTTGAGACTAAACCATCTGTTGAGACTAAACCGTCTGTTGAGACTAAACCGTTTAGTTGAGACTAAACCGTCTGTTGAGACTAAACCGTCTGTTGAGACTAAACCATCTGTTGTCTGTTGAGACCATAACATCCTCCATGGCTGTCGTTTTATGGGCTCTTAACCAACCGTGATATTTAGTTGTTTTTATCGCATTGTTTGTAACTTATTTTGTACATAATGTTGCTACTACCGTCTCTTTATGACTGAAAAGTTACTCACCTTGAACTGGACAAAGAATTTTTCTTTAATGAGTCGGACGAGAGGGATTTACTCCAGACCCCCGAACAGGCTCTAATCCCGTCATTCGCAGGAGAAAGAGACAGAAGAGGTTTCGCGGAAGGAGATTGGGGTTCCTTGTGAGGATCCGCCGACGAGTGGCTAATCTGCCTTTGCCATCGGTACTATTGGCCAACGTACAATCGCTGGATAATAAATTGGACGAACTGAAAGCACGTCTATCCTACCAACGGGACATTAAAAACTGTAAAATCTAATGTTTCACCGAGTCGTGGCTGAACGACATGAACAACATACAGCTGGCTGGTTATACTCTGTTTCGGCAGGACAGAACAGCAGCCTCTGGTAAGACAAGGGTTGGAGGTCTATGTATATTTGTAAACAACAGCTGGTGCACGATATCTAATCAAATCTCGAGGTTTTGCTCGCCTGAGGTAGAGTATCTCATGATAAGCCATAGACCGTACTATCTACCTAGAGAGTTTTCATCTGTATTTTTCGTAGCTGTCTACATACCACCACAGAATGATGCTGGCACTAAGACCGCACTCAATGAGCTGTATTCTGCCATAAGCAAACAGGAAAACGCTCATCCAGAGGCGGCGCTCCTAGTGGCCGGGGACTTTAATGCAGGGAAACTTAAATCAGTTTTACCTAATTCCTATGTTAAATGTGCAACCAGTGGGGGAAAAAACTCTAGACCACCTTTACTCCACACACAGAGCCGCGTACAAAGCTCTCCCTCGCCCTCCATTTGGCAAATCTGACCATAATTATATCCTCCTGATTCCTGCTTACAAGCAAAAATTAAAGCAGGAAGCTCCAGTGATTCGGTCAATAAAAAAGTGGTCAGATGAAGCAGATGCTAAACTACAGGACTGTTTTGCTGCACAGACTGGAACATGTTCCGGGATTGTTCCGATGGCATTGAGGAGTACACCACATCAGTCACTTGCTTCATCATTAAGTGCATCAATGATGTCGTCCCCACAGTAACTGTACGTACATACCCCAACCAGAAGCCATGGATTACAGGCAGCATCTGCACTGAGCTAAAGGCTAGAGCTGTCGCTTACCAAGGAGCGGGACTCTAACCAGGAAGCTTATAAGAAACCCTGCTATGCCCTCCGACGAACCATCAAACAGGCAAAGCGTCAATACAGGACTAAGATCGAATCGTACTACACCGGCTCTGACGCTCATCGGATGTGGCAGGGCCTGCTAACTATTACAGACTACAAAGGGAAGCACAGCCGAGAGCTGCCCAGTGACACCAGCCTACCAGACGAGCTAAACTACTTCTATGCTTGCTTCGAGGCAAGCAACACTGAAGCATGCATGAGAGCATCAGCTGTTCCGGACAACTGTGTGATCACGCTCTCCGCAGCCGATGTGTGTGAGACCTTTAGACAGGTCAATATTCACAAGGCCTCAGGGCCAGACGGATTACCAGGACGTGTACTGCGAGCATGCGCTGACCAACTGGCAAGTGTCTTCACTGACATTTTCGACCTCTCCCTGACTGAGTCTGTAATACCAACATGTTTTAAGCAGACCACCATTGTCCCTGTGTCCAAGAACACTAAGTTAACCTGCCTAAATGACTACCGACCCGTAGCACTCACGTCTGTAGCCATAAAATGCTTTGAAAGGCTGGTCATGGCTCACATCAACACCATTATCCCAGAAACCCTAGACTCACTCCAATTTGCATACCGCCCCAACAGATCCACAGATGATGCAATCTCCATTACACTCCACACTGCCCTTTCACACCTGGACAAAAGGAACATCTTTGTTAGAATGCTATTCATTGACTACAGCTCAGCGTTCAACACCATAGTGCCCTCAAAGCTCATCACTAAGCTAAGGACCGTGGGACTAAACACCTCCCTCTGCAACTGGATCCTGGACTTCCTGACGGGACGCCCCCAGGTGGTAAGGGTAGGTAACAACACATCTGCCACACTGATCCTCAACACTGGAGCTCCCCAGGGGTGCGTGCTCAGTCCCCTCCTGTACTCCCTGTTCACTCATGACTACATGGCCAAGCACGACTCCAACATCATCAAGTTTGCCGATGACACAACAGTTGTAAGCCTGACCACCAACAACGACGAGACAGCCTATAGGGAGGAGGTCAGAGACCTGACTGTGTGGTGCCAGGACAACAACCTCTCCCTCAACGTGATCAAGACAAAGGAGATGATTGTGGACTACAGGAAAGGGAGGCCTGAGCACGCCCCCATTCTCATCGACGGGGCTGTAGTGGAGCAGGTTGAGAGCTTCAAGTTCATTGGTGTCCACATTACCAACAAACTAACATGGTCCAAACACACAAAGACAGTCGTGAAGAGGGCACAACAAAACCTTTTCCCCCTCAGGAGACTGGAAAGATTTGGCATGGGTCCTCAGATCCTCAAAAGGTTCTACAGCTGCACCATCGAGAGCATCCTGATTTGGTATGGAAACTGCTCAGCTTCCGACCACAAGGCACTACAGAGGCTGGTGCGAATGGCCCAGTACATCACTGGGGCCAAGCTTCCTGCCATCCAGGACCTCTATACCAGGCGGTGTCAGAAGAATGTCCTAAAAATTGTCCAACACTCCAAGCGGTACCGGAGCGCCAAGTCTAGGTCCAAGAGGCTTCTACACAGCTTCTGCCCCCAAGCCATAAGACTCCTGAACACCTATTATCATCATTTCCATCTCCCCTCTTTTACATTTCACTGTAAGGTCTACTATACCTGTTGTATTCAGCATTTCACTGTAAGGTCTACTACACCTGTTGTATTCAGGATTTCATTGTAAGTTCTACACCTGTTGTATTCGGCGCATGTGACAAATAAAATTCGATTTGATCATTTCCTCATTTCCTCATATCAGTCTCATTCTGAACGTCGCAGACTTCATGAATCTGCACAAACCCGAGTCTTGTCTTCTTCAACCTCGTGGTGCGTTCCACGGTCGTGACTAATGTACACCTAGCTGCAGCTCGTGGTCCGTTTAGTCTCCTATGTTAATTATTAACTCAATCTTTTATACGTAAAAAAAATGTGGTGATTTTTTGTCATTCTGACGCGCTCTCTGGGCTCCCTGGGGCGTGGCTAGTTATGAGGCAAGTTATCATAATTACTATGATCCCATTTGAGAACTGTAACGGGCGTCGTAAGGATTGGACCAAGGTGCAGCGGGAACGTGTCTCAACAACTCATCTTCTTTATTTTATTTAAAAGAAGGAAAAACAAAAGAAACACGTATATAAAATAACGAACGACACTAAACATTCCTGGTGCACAGACACAAAACAGGAGACAACTACCCACAAATCCCATAGAAAAAAACACCCCTCTTAAATAAGACCTTCAATTAGAAGCAACGAGGAGCAGCTGCTTCCAATTGAAGGTCAACCCCATTAACTAAACATAGAAATAGAAAGACTAGAACTAACATAGAAATAAACTAACAAGAACATAGCCCTACAAACCCCGAAACACTCTAAACAAACACCCCTCTTGTCACAGTATCTAACGAAGGTGGCGCCCCTCCTCGGTCGGGCGGCGCTCGGCGGTCGTCGTCGCCGGCCTATTAGCTGCCACCGATCGTTGTTTCTGTGTCTTTTGGTTTTGTCTGTCTGTCTATCCCGCACCTGTTTTGTGTTTGTCATTAGTGGGGGGTTATTTAGTGTGTATTTTCAGTTGGGGTTCTCGTGCGGGATTGTTTATTGTCCACTCAGGACAGTTGTGATTATAAATTGTTATTGTAGATTATTATTGCCGGGCTGCGCCCCGTGCGCTTTCGTTTCCAGTGCGCTTATTTTGGGGAGGTGTTTTTCCCCTGGCAGACTTCGCCACGCGCCTGGTGCCCTACGGCTATTGCGTGTCAATAATATTATTAAAACACCGTTGCTCCGGCCCTCTGTCTCCTGCTCCTGATTCCACCTCTCCACTGGTCCTAGACAGTCGTGACACCTCTTACATAGGAACATAGCCCAACAAACCCCGAACCACATAAAACAAACACCCCCTGCCACGTCCTGACCAAACTGCAATAACAAATAACCCCTTATACTGGTCAGGACGTGACAAGAACTGAAATCACAATTGTATCGTCACAAAAACATTCTCTTTATCCTTGATATTTTCTACACAACGTTAAGGATGTTAACCTGATATAAACCGTGTAAAAGCTCTTCAAGTTGCAATGTTTTCATTATAACGTCTTTATACCAATTTTAATGACATCACAAAATATAAGTTCATTTTCCGTATTCCATCTCTCATCATTCCCAACGTTTGGATGTTGAAATAAATATACCGTCCCAGTGTTCATGGTTTGATGTTGAAATTTTGGGCAGCAAACTCTTCTGTAACACAGAGACATTCCATCCACCCATACTAGACACCAGAAAGGAGTTGTCTGCTGCATTACAGTTTTCGATCGATGTGAGGTGTCATAAAACCCCCCACCGTCTGTAGACGCTGATCCACTGTCCTCATCTTTGGATCCTCACAGGAGAGGCATGACACAGGTTTGTCAAGCTTGTAGCGTCAAACCCAAGAAGACTCGAGGCTGTAATCGCTGCCAAAGGTGCTTCAACAAAGTACTGAGTAAAGGGTCTGAATACTTATGTAAATGTGATATTTCAGTTTATTGTTTATACATTTGCAAAATGTTCTAAAACCTGTTTTTGTTTTGTCATTATGGGGTATTTTGTCTAGATTGATGAGGGGAAAAAATGATTGAATACATTTTAGAATAAGGCTGTAACGTAACAAAATGTGTGAAAATGCACTGTGTAATATTGCCCCAGATCCAAGGTGACAGACGAGGTGATTGGGGTGTGTGTTGTTGCTGGTTGGAGTTTAAATTAGCCTGACATGTACCTCATCTCGGGTTCCCCAAGTCCAAGATGACAGAAATTAAACCGTATATCTTCTCTCTCTCTCAGGTCCTCAGGTCCAAGATCACAGAACTAAAGCGTATATCTTCTCTCTCTGCCCAGGTCCAGAGATCCAAGATGACAGAAGAGGTGATTGTCATCGCCAAGTTTGACTACCTGGCTCAGCAGGACCAGGAGTTGGACATTAAGAAGAACGAGCGTCTGTGGCTGCTGGACGACAGTAAGTCCTGGTGGAGGGTCCGTAACGCCACCAACAAGACCGGCTTCGTCCCCTCCAACTACGTGGAGAGGAAGAACAGCGCCAGGAAGGCTTCCATCGTCAAGAACCTCAAAGACACACTAGGTCAGGAACTGCCCTAACCTCAGACACACTAGGTCAGGAACTGCCCTAACCTCAGACACACTAGGTCAGGAACTGCCCTAACCTCAAAGACACACTAGGTCAGGAACTGCCCTAACCTCAGTCACACTAGGTCAGGAACTGCCCTAACCTCAGTCAAACTGCCCTAACCTCAGACACACTAGGTCAGGAACTGCCCTAACCTCAGACACACTAGGTCAGGAACTGCCCTAACCTCAGACACACTAGGTCAGGAACTGCCCTAACCTCAGACACACTAGGTCAGGAACTGCCCTAACCTCAGACACACTAGGTCAGGAACTGCCCTAACCTCAGACACACTAGGTCAGGAACTGCCCTAACCTCAGACACACTAGGTCAGGAACTGCCCATTAACCTCAGACACACTAGGTCAGGAACTGCCCTAACCTCAAAGACACACTAGGTCAGGAACTGCCCTAACCTCAGACACACTAGGTCAGGAACTGCCCTAACCTCAGACACACTAGGTCAGGAACTGCCCTAACCTCAAAGACACACTAGGTCAGGAACTGCCCTAACCTCAGACACACTAGGTCAGGAACTGCCCTAACCTCAGACACACTAGGTCAGGAACTGCCCTAACCTCAGACACACTAGGTCAGGAACTGCCCTAACCTCAGACACACTAGGTCAGGAACTGCCCTAACCTCAGACACACTAGGTCAGGAACTGCCCTAACCTCAGACACACTAGGTCAGGAACTGCCCTAACCTCAGACACACTAGGTCAGGAACTGCCCTAACCTCAAGACACACTAGGTCAGGAACTGCCCTAACCTCAGACACACTAGGTCAGGAACTGCCCTTAACCTCAGACACACTAGGTCAGGAACTGCCCTAACCTCAGACACACTAGGTCAGGAACTGCCCTAACCTCAGACACACTAGGTCAGGAACTGCCCTAACCTCAGACACACTAGGTCAGGAACTGCCCTAACCTCAGACACACTAGGTCAGGAACTGCCCTAACCTCAGACACACTAGGTCAGGAACTGCCCTAACCTCAGACACACTAGGTCAGGAACTGCCCTAACCTCAGACACACTAGGTCAGGAACTGCCCTAACCTCAGACACACTAGGTCAGGAACTGCCCTAACCTCAGACACACTAGGTCAGGAACTGCCCTAACCTCAGACACACTAGGTCAGGAACTGCCCTAACCTCAGACACACTAGGTCAGGAACTGCCCTAACCTCAGACACACTAGGTCAGGAACTGCCCTAACCTCAGACACACTAGGTCAGGAACTGCCCTAACCTCAGACACACTAGGTCAGGAACTGCCCTAACCTCAGACACACTAGGTCAGGAACTGCCCTAACCTCAGACACACTAGGTCAGGAACTGCCCTAACCTCAGACACACTAGGTCAGGAACTGCCCTAACCTCAGACACACTAGGTCAGGAACTGCCCTAACCTCAGACACACTAGGTCAGGAACTGCCCTAACCTCAGACACACTAGGTCAGGAACTGCCCTAACCTCAGACACACTAGGTCAGGAACTGCCCTAACCTCAGACACACTAGGTCAGGAACTGCCCTAACCTCAAGACACACTAGGTCAGGAACTGCCCTAACCTCAGACACACTAGGTCAGGAACTGCCCTAACCTCAGACACACTAGGTCAGGAACTGCCCTAACCTCAGTCACACTAGGTCAGGAACTGCCCTAACCTCAGACACACTAGGTCAGGAACTGCCCTAACCTCAGACACACTAGGTCAGGAACTGCCCTAACCTCAGACACACTAGGTCAGGAACTGCCCTAACCTCAAAGACACACTAGGTCAGGAACTGCCCTAACCTCAGACACACTAGGTCAGGAACTGCCCTAACCTCAGACACACTAGGTCAGGAACTGCCCTAACCTCAGACACACTAGGTCAGGAACTGCCCTAACCTCAGACACACTAGGTCAGGAACTGCCCTAACCTCAGACACACTAGGTCAGGAACTGCCCTAACCTCAGACACACTAGGTCAGGAACTGCCCTAACCTCAGACACACTAGGTCAGGAACTGCCCTAACCTCAGACACACTAGGTCAGGAACTGCCCTAACCTCAGACACACTAGGTCAGGAACTGCCCTAACCTCAGACACACTAGGTCAGGAACTGCCCTAACCTCAGACACACTAGGTCAGGAACTGCCCTAACCTCAGACACACTAGGTCAGGAACTGCCCTAACCTCAGACACACTAGGTCAGGAACTGCCCTAACCTCAGACACACTAGGTCAGGAACTGCCCTAACCTCAGACACACTAGGTCAGGAACTGCCCTAACCTCAGACACACTAGGTCAGGAACTGCCCTAACCTCAAAGACACACTAGGTCAGGAACTGCCCTAACCTCAGACACACTAGGTCAGGAACTGCCCTAACCTCAGACACACTAGGTCAGGAACTGCCCTAACCTCAGACACACTAGGTCAGGAACTGCCCTAACCTCAGACACACTAGGTCAGGAACTGCCCTAACCTCAGACACACTAGGTCAGGAACTGCCCTAACCTCAGACACACTAGGTCAGGAACTGCCCTAACCTCAGACACACTAGGTCAGGAACTGCCCTAACCTCAGACACACTAGGTCAGGAACTGCCCTAACCTCAGACACACTAGGTCAGGAACTGCCCTAACCTCAGACACACTAGGTCAGGAACTGCCCTAACCTCAGACACACTAGGTCAGGAACTGCCCTAACCTCAGACACACTAGGTCAGGAACTGCCCTAACCTCAGACACACTAGGTCAGGAACTGCCCTAACCTCAGACACACTAGGTCAGGAACTGCCCTAACCTCAGACACACTAGGTCAGGAACTGCCCTAACCTCAGACACACTAGGTCAGGAACTGCCCTAACCTCAGACACACTAGGTCAGGAACTGCCCTAACCTCAGACACACTAGGTCAGGAACTGCCCTAACCTCAGACACACTAGGTCAGGAACTGCCCTAACCTCAGACACACTAGGTCAGGAACTGCCCTAACCTCAAAGACACACTAGGTCAGGAACTGCCCTAACCTCAGACACACTAGGTCAGGAACTGCCCTAACCTCAGACACACTAGGTCAGGAACTGCCCTAACCTCAGACACACTAGGTCAGGAACTGCCCTAACCTCAGACACACTAGGTCAGGAACTGCCCTAACCTCAGACACACTAGGTCAGGAACTGCCCTAACCTCAGACACACTAGGTCAGGAACTGCCCTAACCTCAGACACACTAGGTCAGGAACTGCCCTAACCTCAGACACACTAGGTCAGGAACTGCCCTAACCTCAGACACACTAGGTCAGGAACTGCCCTAACCTCAGACACACTAGGTCAGGAACTGCCCTAACCTCAGACACACTAGGTCAGGAACTGCCCTAACCTCAGACACACTAGGTCAGGAACTGCCCTAACCTCAGACACACTAGGTCAGGAACTGCCCTAACCTCAGACACACTAGGTCAGGAACTGCCCTAACCTCAGACACACTAGGTCAGGAACTGCCCTAACCTCAAGACACACTAGGTCAGGAACTGCCCTAACCTCAGACACACTAGGTCAGGAACTGCCCTAACCTCAGACACACTAGGTCAGGAACTGCCCTAACCTCAAGACACACTAGGTCAGGAACTGCCCTAACCTCAGACACACTAGGTCAGGAACTGCCCTAACCTCAGACACACTAGGTCAGGAACTGCCCTAACCTCAGACACACTAGGTCAGGAACTGCCCTAACCTCAGACACACTAGGTCAGGAACTGCCCTAACCTCAGTCACACTAGGTCAGGAACTGCCCTAACCTCAGACACACTAGGTCAGGAACTGCCCTAACCTCAGACACACTAGGTCAGGAACTGCCCTAACCTTAACCTCAGTCACACTAGGTCAGGAACTGCCCTAACCTCAGACACACTAGGTCAGGAACTGCCCTAACCTCAGACACACTAGGTCAGGAACTGCCCTAACCTCAGACACACTAGGTCAGGAACTGCCCTAACCTCAGACACACTAGGTCAGGAACTGCCCTAACCTCAGACACACTAGGTCAGGAACTGCCCTAACCTCAGACACACTAGGTCAGGAACTGCCCTAACCTCAGACACACTAGGTCAGGAACTGCCCTAACCTCAGACACACTAGGTCAGGAACTGCCCTAACCTCAAAGACACACTAGGTCAGGAACTGCCCTAACCTCAGACACACTAGGTCAGGAACTGCCCTAACCTCAAAGACACACTAGGTCAGGAACTGCCCTAACCTCAAAGACACACTAGGTCAGGAACTGCCCTAACCTCAGACACACTAGGTCAGGAACTGCCCTAACCTCAGACACACTAGGTCAGGAACTGCCCTAACCTCAGACACACTAGGTCAGGAACTGCCCTAACCTCAGACACACTAGGTCAGGAACTGCCCTAACCTCAGACACACTAGGTCAGGAACTGCCCTAACCTCAGACACACTAGGTCAGGAACTGCCCTAACCTCAGACACACTAGGTCAGGAACTGCCCTAACCTCAGACACACTAGGTCAGGAACTGCCCTAACCTCAGACACACTAGGTCAGGAACTGCCCTAACCTCAGACACACTAGGTCAGGAACTGCCCTAACCTCAGACACACTAGGTCAGGAACTGCCCTAACCTCAAAGACACACTAGGTCAGGAACTGCCCTAACCTCAGACACACTAGGTCAGGAACTGCCCTAACCTCAGACACACTAGGTCAGGAACTGCCCTAACCTCAGACACACTAGGTCAGGAACTGCCCTAACCTCAGACACACTAGGTCAGGAACTGCCCTAACCTCAGACACACTAGGTCAGGAACTGCCCTAACCTCAGACACACTAGGTCAGGAACTGCCCTAACCTCAGACACACTAGGTCAGGAACTGCCCTAACCTCAGACACACTAGGTCAGGAACTGCCCTAACCTCAGTCACACTAGGTCAGGAACTGCCCTAACCTCAGACACACTAGGTCAGGAACTGCCCTAACCTCAGACACACTAGGTCAGGAACTGCCCTAACCTCAGACACACTAGGTCAGGAACTGCCCTAACCTCAGACACACTAGGTCAGGAACTGCCCTAACCTCAGACACACTAGGTCAGGAACTGCCCTAACCTCAGACACACTAGGTCAGGAACTGCCCTAACCTCAGACACACTAGGTCAGGAACTGCCCTAACCTCAGACACACTAGGTCAGGAACTGCCCTAACCTCAGACACACTAGGTCAGGAACTGCCCTAACCTCAGACACACTAGGTCAGGAACTGCCCTAACCTCAGACACACTAGGTCAGGAACTGCCCTAACCTCAGTCACACTAGGTCAGGAACTGCCCTAACCTCAGACACACTAGGTCAGGAACTGCCCTAACCTCAGACACACTAGGTCAGGAACTGCCCTAACCTCAGACACACTAGGTCAGGAACTGCCCTAACCTCAAGACACACTAGGTCAGGAACTGCCCTAACCTCAGACACACTAGGTCAGGAACTGCCCTAACCTCAGACACACTAGGTCAGGAACTGCCCTAACCTCAGACACACTAGGTCAGGAACTGCCCTAACCTCAGACACACTAGGTCAGGAACTGCCCTAACCTCAGACACACTAGGTCAGGAACTGCCCTAACCTCAGACACACTAGGTCAGGAACTGCCCTAACCTCAGACACACTAGGTCAGGAACTGCCCTAACCTCAGACACACTAGGTCAGGAACTGCCCTAACCTCAGACACACTAGGTCAGGAACTGCCCTAACCTCAGACACACTAGGTCAGGAACTGCCCTCCTAACCTCAGACACACTAGGTCAGGAACTGCCCTAACCTCAGACACACTAGGTCAGGAACTGCCCTAACCTCAGACACACTAGGTCAGGAACTGCCCTAACCTCAGACACACTAGGTCAGGAACTGCCCTAACCTCAGACACACTAGGTCAGGAACTGCCCTAACCTCAGACACACTAGGTCAGGAACTGCCCTAACCTCAGACACACTAGGTCAGGAACTGCCCTAACCTCAGACACACTAGGTCAGGAACTGCCCTAACCTCAGACACACTAGGTCAGGAACTGCCCTAACCTCAGACACACTAGGTCAGGAACTGCCCTAACCTCAGACACACTAGGTCAGGAACTGCCCTAACCTCAGACACACTAGGTCAGGAACTGCCCTAACCTCAGACACACTAGGTCAGGAACTGCCCTAACCTCAGACACACTAGGTCAGGAACTGCCCTAACCTCAGACACACTAGGTCAGGAACTGCCCTAACCTCAGTCACACTAGGTCAGGAACTGCCCTAACCTCAGACACACTAGGTCAGGAACTGCCCTAACCTCAGACACACTAGGTCAGGAACTGCCCTAACCTCAGACACACTAGGTCAGGAACTGCCCTAACCTCAGTCACACTAGGTCAGGAACTGCCCTAACCTCAGACACACTAGGTCAGGAACTGCCCTAACCTCAGACACACTAGGTCAGGAACTGCCCTAACCTCAGACACACTAGGTCAGGAACTGCCCTAACCTCAGACACACTAGGTCAGGAACTGCCCTAACCTCAGACACACTAGGTCAGGAACTGCCCTAACCTCAGACACACTAGGTCAGGAACTGCCCTAACCTCAGACACACTAGGTCAGGAACTGCCCTAACCTCAGACACACTAGGTCAGGAACTGCCCTAACCTCAGACACACTAGGTCAGGAACTGCCCTAACCTCAGACACACTAGGTCAGGAACTGCCCTAACCTCAGACACACTAGGTCAGGAACTGCCCTAACCTCAGACACACTAGGTCAGGAACTGCCCTAACCTCAGACACACTAGGTCAGGAACTGCCCTAACCTCAGACACACTAGGTCAGGAACTGCCCTAACCTCAGACACACTAGGTCAGGAACTGCCCTAACCTCAGTCACACTAGGTCAGGAACTGCCCTAACCTTAACCTCAGACACACTAGGTCAGGAACTGCCCTAACCTCAAAGACACACTAGGTCAGGAACTGCCCTAACCTCAAGACACACTAGGTCAGGAACTGCCCTAACCTCAGACACACTAGGTCAGGAACTGCCCTAACCTCAGACACACTAGGTCAGGAACTGCCCTAACCTCAGACACACTAGGTCAGGAACTGCCCTAACCTCAGACACACTAGGTCAGGAACTGCCCTAACCTCAGACACACTAGGTCAGGAACTGCCCTAACCTCAGACACACTAGGTCAGGAACTGCCCTAACCTCAGACACACTAGGTCAGGAACTGCCCTAACCTCAGACACACTAGGTCAGGAACTGCCCTAACCTCAGACACACTAGGTCAGGAACTGCCCTAACCTCAGACACACTAGGTCAGGAACTGCCCTAACCTCAGACACACTAGGTCAGGAACTGCCCTAACCTCAGACACACTAGGTCAGGAACTGCCCTAACCTCAGACACACTAGGTCAGGAACTGCCCTAACCTCAGACACACTAGGTCAGGAACTGCCCTAACCTCAGACACACTAGGTCAGGAACTGCCCTAACCTCAGACACACTAGGTCAGGAACTGCCCTAACCTCAGACACACTAGGTCAGGAACTGCCCTAACCTCAGTCACACTAGGTCAGGAACTGCCCTAACCTCAGTCACACTAGGTCAGGAACTGCCCTAACCTCAGACACACTAGGTCAGGAACTGCCCTAACCTCAGACACACTAGGTCAGGAACTGCCCTAACCTCAGACACACTAGGTCAGGAACTGCCCTAACCTCAGACACACTAGGTCAGGAACTGCCCTAACCTCAGACACACTAGGTCAGGAACTGCCCTAACCTCAGACACACTAGGTCAGGAACTGCCCTAACCTCAGACACACTAGGTCAGGAACTGCCCTAACCTCAGACACACTAGGTCAGGAACTGCCCTAACCTCAGACACACTAGGTCAGGAACTGCCCTAACCTCAACAGACACACTAGGTCAGGAACTGCCCTAACCTCAGACACACTAGGTCAGGAACTGCCCTAACCTCAGTCACACTAGGTCAGGAACTGCCCTAACCTCAGACACACTAGGTCAGGAACTGCCCTAACCTCAGACACACTAGGTCAGGAACTGCCCTAACCTCAGACACACTAGGTCAGGAACTGCCCTAACCTCAGACACACTAGGTCAGGAACTGCCCTAACCTCAGACACACTAGGTCAGGAACTGCCCTAAATCAGACACACTAGGTCAGGAACTGCCCTAACCTCAGACACACTAGGTCAGGAACTGCCCTAACCTCAGACACACTAGGTCAGGAACTGCCCTAACCTCAGACACACTAGGTCAGGAACTGCCCTAACCTCAGACACACTAGGTCAGGAACTGCCCTAACCTCAGACACACTAGGTCAGGAACTGCCCTAACCTCAGACACACTAGGTCAGGAACTGCCCTAACCTCAGACACACTAGGTCAGGAACTGCCCTAACCTCAGACACACTAGGTCAGGAACTGCCCTAACCTCAGACACACTAGGTCAGGAACTGCCCTAACCTCAGACACACTAGGTCAGGAACTGCCCTAACCTAACCTCAGACACACTAGGTCAGGAACTGCCCTAACCTCAGACACACTAGGTCAGGAACTGCCCTAACCTCAGACACACTAGGTCAGGAACTGCCCTAACCTCAGACACACTAGGTCAGGAACTGCCCTAACCTCAGACACACTAGGTCAGGAACTGCCCTAACCTCAGACACACTAGGTCAGGAACTGCCCTAACCTCAGACACACTAGGTCAGGAACTGCCCTAACCTCAGACACACTAGGTCAGGAACTGCCCTAACCTCAGACACACTAGGTCAGGAACTGCCCTAATAACCTCAGACACACTAGGTCAGGAACTGCCCATAACCTCAGACACACTAGGTCAGGAACTGCCCTAACCTTAACCTCAGACACACTAGGTCAGGAACTGCCCTAACCTCAGACACACTAGGTCAGGAACTGCCCTAACCTCAGACACACTAGGTCAGGAACTGCCCTAACCTCAGACACACTAGGTCAGGAACTGCCCTAACCTCAGACACACTAGGTCAGGAACTGCCCTAACCTCAGACACACTAGGTCAGGAACTGCCCTAACCTCAGACACACTAGGTCAGGAACTGCCCTTAACCTCAGACACACTAGGTCAGGAACTGCCCTAACCTCAGACACACTAGGTCAGGAACTGCCCTAACCTCAGACACACTAGGTCAGGAACTGCCCCTAACCTCAGACACACTAGGTCAGGAACTGCCCTAACCTCAGACACACTAGGTCAGGAACTGCCCTAACCTCAGACACACTAGGTCAGGAACTGCCCTAATAACCTCAGACACACTAGGTCAGGAACTGCCCTAACCTCAGACACACTAGGTCAGGAACTGCCCTAACCTCAGACACACTAGGTCAGGAACTGCCCTTAACCTCAGACACACTAGGTCAGGAACTGCCCTAACCTCAGACACACTAGGTCAGGAACTGCCCTTAACCTCAGACACACTAGGTCAGGAACTGCCCTAACCTCAGTCACACTAGGTCAGGAACTGCCCTAACCTCAGACACACTAGGTCAGGAACTGCCCTAACCTCAGACACACTAGGTCAGGAACTGCCCTAACCTCAGACACACTAGGTCAGGAACTGCCCTAACAACCTCAGACACACTAGGTCAGGAACTGCCCTAACCTCAGTCACACTAGGTCAGGAACTGCCCTAATAACCTCAGACACACTAGGTCAGGAACTGCCCTAACCTCAGACACACTAGGTCAGGAACTGCCCTAACCTCAGACACACTAGGTCAGGAACTGCCCCTAACCTCAGACACACTAGGTCAGGAACTGCCCTAACCTCAGACACACTAGGTCAGGAACTGCCCTAACCTCAGACACACTAGGTCAGGAACTGCCCACTAACCTCAGACACACTAGGTCAGGAACTGCCCTAACCTCAGACACACTAGGTCAGGAACTGCCCTACCTTAACCTCAGACACACTAGGTCAGGAACTGCCCTAACCTCAGACACACTAGGTCAGGAACTGCCCTAACCTCAGACACACTAGGTCAGGAACTGCCCTAACCTTAACCTCAGACACACTAGGTCAGGAACTGCCCTAACCTCAGACACACTAGGTCAGGAACTGCCCTAACCTCAGACACACTAGGTCAGGAACTGCCCATAACCTCAGACACACTAGGTCAGGAACTGCCCTAAAACCTCAGACACACTAGGTCAGGAACTGCCCTAACCTCAGACACACTAGGTCAGGAACTGCCCTAACCTCAGACACACTAGGTCAGGAACTGCCCTAACCTCAGACACACTAGGTCAGGAACTGCCCTAACCTCAGACACACTAGGTCAGGAACTGCCCTAATTAACCTCAGACACACTAGGTCAGGAACTGCCCTAACCTCAGACACACTAGGTCAGGAACTGCCCTAACCTCAGACACACTAGGTCAGGAACTGCCCTAACCTCAGACACACTAGGTCAGGAACTGCCCTAACCTCAGACACACTAGGTCAGGAACTGCCCTAACCTCAGACACACTAGGTCAGGAACTGCCCTAACCTCAGACACACTAGGTCAGGAACTGCCCTAACCTCAGACACACTAGGTCAGGAACTGCCCTTAACCTCAGACACACTAGGTCAGGAACTGCCCTTAACCTCAGTCACACTAGGTCAGGAACTGCCCTAACCTCAGACACACTAGGTCAGGAACTGCCCTAACCTCAGACACACTAGGTCAGGAACTGCCCTAACCTCAGACACACTAGGTCAGGAACTGCCCTAACCTCAGACACACTAGGTCAGGAACTGCCCTAACCTCAGACACACTAGGTCAGGAACTGCCCCCTAACCTCAGACACACTAGGTCAGGAACTGCCCCTAACCTCAGACACACTAGGTCAGGAACTGCCCTAACCTCAGTCACACTAGGTCAGGAACTGCCCTAACCTTAACCTCAGACACACTAGGTCAGGAACTGCCCTAACCTCAGACACACTAGGTCAGGAACTGCCCTAACCTCAACCTCAGACACACTAGGTCAGGAACTGCCCTAATAACCTCAGACACACTAGGTCAGGAACTGCCCTAACCTCAGACACACTAGGTCAGGAACTGCCCTAACCTCAGTCACACTAGGTCAGGAACTGCCCTATAACCTCAGACACACTAGGTCAGGAACTGCCCTAACCTCAGTCACACTAGGTCAGGAACTGCCCTAACCTTAACCTCAGACACACTAGGTCAGGAACTGCCCTAACCTCAAAGACACACTAGGTCAGGAACTGCCCTAACCTCAGTCACACTAGGTCAGGAACTGCCCTAACCTCAGACACACTAGGTCAGGAACTGCCTACCTTAACCTCAGTCACACTAGGTCAGGAACTGCCCTCAACCTCAGACACACTAGGTCAGGAACTGCCCTAACCTTAACCTCAGACACACTAGGTCAGGAACTGCCCTAACCTCAGACACACTAGGTCAGGAACTGCCCTAACCTCAGACACACTAGGTCAGGAACTGCCCTAACCTCAGACACACTAGGTCAGGAACTGCCCTAACCTCAGACACACTAGGTCAGGAACTGCCCTAACCTCAGACACACTAGGTCAGGAACTGCCCTACCTTAACCTCAGACACACTAGGTCAGGAACTGCCCATAACCTCAGACACACTAGGTCAGGAACTGCCCTATTAACCTCAGACACACTAGGTCAGGAACTGCCCAACTTAACCTCAGACACACTAGGTCAGGAACTGCCCAATAACCTCAGACACACTAGGTCAGGAACTGCCACCTAACCTCAGTCACACTAGGTCAGGAACTGCCCTATAACCTCAGACACACTAGGTCAGGAACTGCCCTAACCTAACCTCAGACACACTAGGTCAGGAACTGCCCTAACCTCAGTCACACTAGGTCAGGAACTGCCCTAACCTCAGACACACTAGGTCAGGAACTGCCCACTAACCTCAGACACACTAGGTCAGGAACTGCCCTAACCTTAACCTCAGACACACTAGGTCAGGAACTGCCCTAACCTCAGACACACTAGGTCAGGAACTGCCCTAACCTCAGACACACTAGGTCAGGAACTGCCCTATAACCTCAGACACACTAGGTCAGGAACTGCCCTAACCTCAGACACACTAGGTCAGGAACTGCCACCTTAACCTCAGTCACACTAGGTCAGGAACTGCCCTAACCTCAGTCACACTAGGTCAGGAACTGCCCCTAACCTCAGTCACACTAGGTCAGGAACTGCCCAACCTAACCTCAGACACACTAGGTCAGGAACTGCCCAACCTTAACCTCAGACACACTAGGTCAGGAACTGCCCTAACCTCAGACACACTAGGTCAGGAACTGCCCTAACCTAACCTCAGTCACACTAGGTCAGGAACTGCCCTAACCTAACCTCAGTCACACTAGGTCAGGAACTGCCCTAACCTAACCTCAGACACACTAGGTCAGGAACTGCCCTAACCTAACCTCAGACACACTAGGTCAGGAACTGCCACCTAACCTCAGACACACTAGGTCAGGAACTGCCCTAACCTTAACCTCAGACACACTAGGTCAGGAACTGCCACCTAACCTCAGACACACTAGGTCAGGAACTGCCCTAACCTAACCTCAGTCACACTAGGTCAGGAACTGCCCTAACCTTAACCTCAAAGACACACTAGGTCAGGAACTGCCCTAACCTCAGTCACACTAGGTCAGGAACTGCCCTAACCTCAGTCACACTAGGTCAGGAACTGCCCTAACCTCAGTCACACTAGGTCAGGAACTGCCCTAACCTTAACCTCAGACACACTAGGTCAGGAACTGCCCTAACCTCAACCTCAGACACACTAGGTCAGGAACTGCCCTAACCTCAGTCACACTAGGTCAGGAACTGCCAACCTAACCTCAGACACACTAGGTCAGGAACTGCCCTAACCTCAGTCACACTAGGTCAGGAACTGCCCTAACCTTAACCTCAGACACACTAGGTCAGGAACTGCCCTAACCTTAACCTCAGTCACACTAGGTCAGGAACTGCCCTAACCTCAGACACACTAGGTCAGGAACTGCCCTAACCTCAGACACACTAGGTCAGGAACTGCCCTAACCTTAACCTCAGACACACTAGGTCAGGAACTGCCCTAACCTTAACCTCAGACACACTAGGTCAGGAACTGCCCTAACCTTAACCTCAGTCACACTAGGTCAGGAACTGCCCTAACCTCAGACACACTAGGTCAGGAACTGCCCTAACCTCAGACACACTAGGTCAGGAACTGCCCTAACCTCAGACACACTAGGTCAGGAACTGCCCTAACCTTAACCTCAGACACACTAGGTCAGGAACTGCCCTAACCTCAGACACACTAGGTCAGGAACTGCCCTAACCTCAGACACACTAGGTCAGGAACTGCCCTAACCTCAGTCACACTAGGTCAGGAACTGCCCTAACCTCAGACACACTAGGTCAGGAACTGCCCTAACCTTAACCTCAGTCACACTAGGTCAGGAACTGCCCTAACCTTAACCTCAGACACACTAGGTCAGGAACTGCCCTAACCTTAACCTCAGACACACTAGGTCAGGAACTGCCCTAACCTTAACCTCAGTCACACTAGGTCAGGAACTGCCCTAACCTCAGACACACTAGGTCAGGAACTGCCCTAACCTCAGTCACACTAGGTCAGGAACTGCCCTAACCTCAGTCACACTAGGTCAGGAACTGCCCTAACTCAACCTCAGACACACTAGGTCAGGAACTGCCCAACTTAACCTCAGTCACACTAGGTCAGGAACTGCCCTAACCTTAACCTCAGTCACACTAGGTCAGGAACTGCCCTAATTAACCTCAGTCACACTAGGTCAGGAACTGCCCTAACCTAACCTCAGACACACTAGGTCAGGAACTGTCCTAATCAACCTCAGTCACACTAGGTCAGGAACTGCCCTAACCTTAACCTCAGACACACTAGGTCAGGAACTGCCCTAACAACCTCAGACACACTAGGTCAGGAACTGCCCTAACCTTAACCTCAGTCACACTAGGTCAGGAACTGCCCTAACCTCAGTCACACTAGGTCAGGAACTGCCCTAACCTCAGTCACACTAGGTCAGGAACTGCCCTAAACCTCAGTCACACTAGGTCAGGAACTGCCCTAACCTTAACCTCAGACACACTAGGTCAGGAACTGCCCTAACCTTAACCTCAGACACACTAGGTCAGGAACTGCCTAACCTTAACCTCAGACACACTAGGTCAGGAACTGCCCTAACCTTAACCTCAGTCACACTAGGTCAGGAACTGCCCTAACCTCAACCTCAGTCACACTAGGTCAGGAACTGCCCTAACCTCAACCTCAGTCACACTAGGTCAGGAACTGCCCTAACCTCAGTCACACTAGGTCAGGAACTGCCCTAACCTTAACCTCAGACACACTAGGTCAGGAACTGCCCTAACCTAACCTCAGTCACACTAGGTCAGGAACTGCCCTAACCTCAACCTCAGTCACACTAGGTCAGGAACTGCCCTAACCTCAGTCACACTAGGTCAGGAACTGCCCTAACCTTAACCTCAGACACACTAGGTCAGGAACTGCCCTAACTAACCTCAGACACACTAGGTCAGGAACTGCCCTAACCTTAACCTCAGTCACACTAGGTCAGGAACTGCCCTAACCTAACCTCAGTCACACTAGGTCAGGAACTGCCTTAACCTCAGACACACTAGGTCAGGAACTGCCCAATTAACCTCAGTCACACTAGGTCAGGAACTGCCCTAACCTTAACCTCAGTCACACTAGGTCAGGAACTGCCCTAACCTCAGTCACACTAGGTCAGGAACTGTCCTAACCTTAACCTCAGTCACACTAGGTCAGGAACTGCCCTAACCTCAGTCACACTAGGTCAGGAACTGCCCTAACCTCAACCTCAGTCACACTAGGTCAGGAACTGCCCTAACCTTAACCTCAGTCACACTAGGTCAGGAACTGCCCTAACCTTAACCTCAGTCACACTAGGTCAGGAACTGCCCTAACCTTAACCTCAGTCACACTAGGTCAGGAACTGCCCTAACCTTAACCTCAGTCACACTAGGTCAGGAACTGCCCTAACCTTAACCTCAAAGACACACTAGGTCAGGAACTGCCCAACCTTAACCTCAGTCACACTAGGTCAGGAACTGCCCTAACCTTAACCTCAGACACACTAGGTCAGGAACTGCCCTAACCTCAACCTCAGACACACTAGGTCAGGAACTGCCCTAACCTTAACCTCAGTCACACTAGGTCAGGAACTGCCCTAACCTCAGTCACACTAGGTCAGGAACTGCCCTAACCTCAGTCACACTAGGTCAGGAACTGCCCTAACCTCAACCTCAGTCACACTAGGTCAGGAACTGCCCTAACCTTAACCTCAGTCACACTAGGTCAGGAACTGCCCTAACCTTAACCTCAGACACACTAGGTCAGGAACTGTCTTAACCTTAACCTCAGACACACTAGGTCAGGAACTGCCCTAACCTTAACCTCAGTCACACTAGGTCAGGAACTGCCCTAACCTCAACCTCAGTCACACTAGGTCAGGAACTGCCCTAACCTCAGTCACACTAGGTCAGGAACTGCCCTAACCTTAACCTCAGACACACTAGGTCAGGAACTGCCCTAACCTCAACCTCAGTCACACTAGGTCAGGAACTGCCCTAACCTCAACCTCAGTCACACTCGGTCAGGAACTGCCCTAACCTCAGTCACACTAGGTCAGGAACTGCCCTAACCTTAACCTCAGACACACTAGGTCAGGAACTGCCCTAACCTTAACCTCAGTCACACTAGGTCAGGAACTGCCCTAACCTCAACCTCAGTCACACTAGGTCAGGAACTGCCCTAACCTCAGTCACACTAGGTCAGGAACTGCCCTAACCTTAACCTCAGTCACACTAGGTCAGGAACTGCCCTAACCTTAACCTCAGTCACACTAGGTCAGGAACTGCCCTAACCTCAGTCACACTAGGTCAGGAACTGCCCTAACCTTAACCTCAGTCACACTAGGTCAGGAACTGCCCTAACCTCAGTCACACTAGGTCAGGAACTGCCCTAACCTTAACCTCAGTCACACTAGGTCAGGAACTGCCCTAACCTTAACCTCAGTCACACTAGGTCAGGAACTGCCCTAACCTTAACCTCAGTCACACTAGGTCAGGAACTGCCCTAACTTAACCTCAGTCACACTAGGTCAGGAACTGCCCTAATCAACCTCAGTCACACTAGGTCAGGAACTGCCCTAACCTTAACCTCAGTCACACTAGGTCAGGAACTGCCCTAACCTCAGTCACACTAGGTCAGGAACTGCCCTAACCTCAACCTCAGTCACACTAGGTCAGGAACTGCCCTAACCTTAACCTCAGTCACACTAGGTCAGGAACTGCCCTAACCTTAACCTCAGTCACACTAGGTCAGGAACTGCCCTAACCTTAACCTCAGTCACACTAGGTCAGGAACTGCCCTAACCTTAACCTCAGTCACACTAGGTCAGGAACTGCCCTAACCTCAACCTCAGTCACACTAGGTCAGGAACTGCCCTAACCTCAACCTCAGTCACACTAGGTCAGGAACTGCCCTAACCTCAACCTCAGTCACACTAGGTCAGGAACTGCCCTAACCTCAACCTCAGTCACACTAGGTCAGGAACTGCCCTAACCTTAACCTCAGTCACACTAGGTCAGGAACTGCCCTAACCTTAACCTCAGTCACACTAGGTCAGGAACTGCCCTAACCTCAACCTCAGTCACACTAGGTCAGGAACTGCCCTAACCTCAACCTCAGTCACACTAGGTCAGGAACTGCCCTAACCTTAACCTCAGTCACACTAGGTCAGGAACTGCCCTAACCTCAGTCACACTAGGTCAGGAACTGCCCTAACCTCAGTCACACTAGGTCAGGAACTGCCCTAACCTCAACCTCAGTCACACTAGGTCAGGAACTGCCCTAACCTTAACCTCAGTCACACTAGGTCAGGAACTGCCCTAACCTTAACCTCAGACACACTAGGTCAGGAACTGCCCTAACCTTAACCTCAGACACACTAGGTCAGGAACTGCCCTAACCTTAACCTCAGTCACACTAGGTCAGGAACTGCCCTAACCTCAACCTCAGTCACACTAGGTCAGGAACTGCCCTAACCTCAACCTCAGTCACACTAGGTCAGGAACTGCCCTAACCTCAGTCACACTAGGTCAGGAACTGCCCTAACCTTAACCTCAGACACACTAGGTCAGGAACTGCCCTAACCTCAACCTCAGTCACACTAGGTCAGGAACTGCCCTAACCTTAACCTCAGTCACACTAGGTCAGGAACTGCCCTAACCTTAACCTCAGACACACTAGGTCAGGAACTGTCCTAACCTTAACCTCAGACACACTAGGTCAGGAACTGCCCTAACCTTAACCTCAGTCACACTAGGTCAGGAACTGCCCTAACCTCAACCTCAGTCACACTAGGTCAGGAACTGCCAACCTTAACCTCAGACACACTAGGTCAGGAACTGCCCTAACCTTAACCTCAGACACACTAGGTCAGGAACTGCCCTAACCTTAACCTCAGTCACACTAGGTCAGGAACTGCCCTAACCTCAGTCACACTAGGTCAGGAACTGCCCTAACCTTAACCTCAGTCACACTAGGTCAGGAACTGCCCTTAACCTCAGTCACACTAGGTCAGGAACTGCCCTAACCTTAACCTCAGTCACACTAGGTCAGGAACTGCCCTAACCTTAACCTCAGTCACACTAGGTCAGGAACTGCCCTAACCTTAACCTCAGTCACACTAGGTCAGGAACTGCCCTAACCTTAACCTCAGTCACACTAGGTCAGGAACTGCCCTAACCTTAACCTCAGTCACACTAGGTCAGGAACTGCCCTAACCTTAACCTCAGACACACTAGGTCAGGAACTGCCCTAACCTCAACCTCAGTCACACTAGGTCAGGAACTGCCCTAACCTCAACCTCAGACACACTAGGTCAGGAACTGCCCTAACCTCAACCTCAGACACACTAGGTCAGGAACTGCCCTAACCTCAACCTCAGACACACTAGGTCAGGAACTGCCCTAACCTCAACCTCAGTCACACTAGGTCAGGAACTGCCCTAACCTCAACCTCAGTCACACTAGGTCAGGAACTGCCCTAACCTCAACCTCAGTCACACTAGGTCAGGAACTGCCCTAACCTTAACCTCAGTCACACTAGGTCAGGAACTGCCCTAACCTCAGTCACACTAGGTCAGGAACTGCCCTAACCTCAGTCACACTAGGTCAGGAACTGCCCTAACCTCAACCTCAGTCACACTAGGTCAGGAACTGCCCTAACCTTAACCTCAGTCACACTAGGTCAGGAACTGCCCTAACCTTAACCTCAGACACACTAGGTCAGGAACTGTCCTAACCTTAACCTCAGTCACACTAGGTCAGGAACTGCCCTAACCTTAACCTCAGTCACACTAGGTCAGGAACTGCCCTAACCTCAACCTCAGTCACACTAGGTCAGGAACTGCCCTAACCTCAGTCACACTAGGTCAGGAACTGCCCTAACCTTAACCTCAGACACACTAGGTCAGGAACTGCCCTAACCTCAACCTCAGTCACACTAGGTCAGGAACTGCCCTAACCTCAACCTCAGTCACACTAGGTCAGGAACTGCCCTAACCTCAGTCACACTAGGTCAGGAACTGCCCTAACCTTAACCTCAGACACACTAGGTCAGGAACTGCCCTAACCTTAACCTCAGACACACTAGGTCAGGAACTGCCCTAACCTTAACCTCAGTCACACTAGGTCAGGAACTGCCCTAACCTCAACCTCAGTCACACTAGGTCAGGAACTGTCTTAACCTCAGTCACACTAGGTCAGGAACTGCCCTAACCTTAACCTCAGACACACTAGGTCAGGAACTGCCCTAACCTTAACCTCAGTCACACTAGGTCAGGAACTGCCCTAACCTTAACCTCAGTCACACTAGGTCAGGAACTGCCCTAACCTTAACCTCAGACACACTAGGTCAGGAACTGTCTTAACCTTAACCTCAGACACACTAGGTCAGGAACTGCCCTAACCTTAACCTCAGTCACACTAGGTCAGGAACTGCCCTAACCTCAACCTCAGTCACACTAGGTCAGGAACTGCCCTAACCTCAACCTCAGTCACACTAGGTCAGGAACTGCCCTAACCTCAGTCACACTAGGTCAGGAACTGCCCTAACCTTAACCTCAGACACACTAGGTCAGGAACTGCCCTAACCTCAACCTCAGTCACACTAGGTCAGGAACTGCCCTAACCTTAACCTCAGTCACACTAGGTCAGGAACTGCCCTAACCTCAGTCACACTAGGTCAGGAACTGCCCTAACCTTAACCTCAGACACACTAGGTCAGGAACTGCCCTAACCTTAACCTCAGACACACTAGGTCAGGAACTGCCCTAACCTTAACCTCAGTCACACTAGGTCAGGAACTGCCCTAACCTCAACCTCAGTCACACTAGGTCAGGAACTGCCCTAACCTTAACCTCAGTCACACTAGGTCAGGAACTGCCCTAACCTCAACCTCAGTCACACTAGGTCAGGAACTGCCCTAACCTCAACCTCAGTCACACTAGGTCAGGAACTGCCCTAACCTCAGTCACACTAGGTCAGGAACTGCCCTAACCTCAACCTCAGTCACACTAGGTCAGGAACTGCCCTAACCTCAGACACACTAGGTCAGGAACTGCCCTAACCTTAACCTCAGTCACACTAGGTCAGGAACTGCCCTAACCTCAACCTCAGTCACACTAGGTCAGGAACTGCCCTAACCTTAACCTCAGTCACACTAGGTCAGGAACTGCCCTAACCTTAACCTCAGTCACACTAGGTCAGGAACTGCCCTAACCTCAGTCACACTAGGTCAGGAACTGCCCTAACCTTAACCTCAGTCACACTAGGTCAGGAACTGCCCTAACCTTAACCTCAGTCACACTAGGTCAGGAACTGCCCTAACCTTAACCTCAGTCACACTAGGTCAGGAACTGCCCTAACCTCAACCTCAGTCACACTAGGTCAGGAACTGCCCTAACCTTAACCTCAGTCACACTAGGTCAGGAACTGCCCTAACCTCAGTCACACTAGGTCAGGAACTGCCCTAACCTCAGTCACACTAGGTCAGGAACTGCCCTAACCTCAACCTCAGTCACACTAGGTCAGGAACTGCCCTAACCTTAACCTCAGTCACACTAGGTCAGGAACTGCCCTAACCTTAACCTCAGACACACTAGGTCAGGAACTGCCCTAACCTTAACCTCAGACACACTAGGTCAGGAACTGCCCTAACCTTAACCTCAGTCACACTAGGTCAGGAACTGCCCTAACCTCAACCTCAGTCACACTAGGTCAGGAACTGCCCTAACCTCAACCTCAGTCACACTAGGTCAGGAACTGCCCTAACCTCAGTCACACTAGGTCAGGAACTGCCCTAACCTTAACCTCAGACACACTAGGTCAGGAACTGCCCTAACCTTAACCTCAGTCACACTAGGTCAGGAACTGCCCTAACCTCAACCTCAGTCACACTAGGTCAGGAACTGCCCTAACCTCAGTCACACTAGGTCAGGAACTGCCCTAACCTTAACCTCAGACACACTAGGTCAGGAACTGCCCTAACCTCAACCTCAGTCACACTAGGTCAGGAACTGCCCTAACCTCAACCTCAGTCACACTAGGTCAGGAACTGCCCTAACCTCAACCTCAGTCACACTAGGTCAGGAACTGCCCTAACCTTAACCTCAGTCACACTAGGTCAGGAACTGCCCTAACCTTAACCTCAGTCACACTAGGTCAGGAACTGCCCTAACCTCAACCTCAGTCACACTAGGTCAGGAACTGCCCTAACCTTAACCTCAGTCACACTAGGTCAGGAACTGCCCTAACCTCAACCTCAGTCACACTAGGTCAGGAACTGTCCTAACCTCAACCTCAGTCACACTAGGTCAGGAACTGCCCTAACCTTAACCTCAGTCACACTAGGTCAGGAACTGCCCTAACCTTAACCTCAGTCACACTAGGTCAGGAACTGCCCTAACCTCAACCTCAGTCACACTAGGTCAGGAACTGCCCTAACCTCAACCTCAGTCACACTAGGTCAGGAACTGCCCTAACCTTAACCTCAGTCACACTAGGTCAGGAACTGCCCTAACCTCAGTCACACTAGGTCAGGAACTGCCCTAACCTCAGTCACACTAGGTCAGGAACTGCCCTAACCTTAACCTCAGTCACACTAGGTCAGGAACTGCCCTAACCTTAACCTCAGACACACTAGGTCAGGAACTGCCCTAACCTTAACCTCAGTCACACTAGGTCAGGAACTGCCCTAACCTCAACCTCAGTCACACTAGGTCAGGAACTGCCCTAACCTTAACCTCAGTCACACTAGGTCAGGAACTGCCCTTTAACCTCAGTCACACTAGGTCAGGAACTGCCCTAACCTTAACCTCAGACACACTAGGTCAGGAACTGCCCTAACCTCAACCTCAGTCACACTAGGTCAGGAACTGCCCTAACCTTAACCTCAGTCACACTAGGTCAGGAACTGCCCTAACCTTAACCTCAGACACACTAGGTCAGGAACTGCCCTAACCTTAACCTCAGTCACACTAGGTCAGGAACTGCCCTAACCTTAACCTCAGTCACACTAGGTCAGGAACTGCCCTAACCTCAACCTCAGTCACACTAGGTCAGGAACTGCCTAACCTCAACCTCAGACACACTAGGTCAGGAACTGCCCTAACCTTAACCTCAGTCACACTAGGTCAGGAACTGCCCTAACCTTAACCTCAGTCACACTAGGTCAGGAACTGCCCTAACCTCAGTCACACTAGGTCAGGAACTGCCCTAACCTCAACCTCAGTCACACTAGGTCAGGAACTGCCCTAACCTTAACCTCAGTCACACTAGGTCAGGAACTGCCCTAACCTCAACCTCAGTCACACTAGGTCAGGAACTGCCCTAACCTTAACCTCAGTCACACTAGGTCAGGAACTGCCCTAACCTTAACCTCAGTCACACTAGGTCAGGAACTGCCCTAACCTTAACCTCAGTCACACTAGGTCAGGAACTGCCCTAACCTTAACCTCAGTCACACTAGGTCAGGAACTGCCCTAACCTTAACCTCAGTCACACTAGGTCAGGAACTGTCCTAACCTTAACCTCAGTCACACTAGGTCAGGAACTGCCCTAACCTTAACCTCAGTCACACTAGGTCAGGAACTGCCCTAACCTTAACCTCAGTCACACTAGGTCAGGAACTGCCCTAACCTTAACCTCAGACACACTAGGTCAGGAACTGCCCTAACCTTAACCTCAGTCACACTAGGTCAGGAACTGCCCTAACCTCAACCTCAGTCACACTAGGTCAGGAACTGCCCTAACCTCAACCTCAGTCACACTAGGTCAGGAACTGCCCTAACCTCAGTCACACTAGGTCAGGAACTGCCCTAACCTTAACCTCAGTCACACTAGGTCAGGAACTGCCCTAACCTCAACCTCAGTCACACTAGGTCAGGAACTGCCCTAACCTCAACCTCAGTCACACTAGGTCAGGAACTGCCCTTAACCTCAGTCACACTAGGTCAGGAACTGCCCTAACCTTAACCTCAGACACACTAGGTCAGGAACTGTCTTAACCTTAACCTCAGACACACTAGGTCAGGAACTGCCCTAACCTTAACCTCAGTCACACTAGGTCAGGAACTGCCCTAACCTCAACCTCAGTCACACTAGGTCAGGAACTGTCTTAACCTCAGACACACTAGGTCAGGAACTGCCCTAACCTTAACCTCAGTCACACTAGGTCAGGAACTGCCCTAACCTTAACCTCAGTCACACTAGGTCAGGAACTGCCCTAACCTCAGTCACACTAGGTCAGGAACTGCCCTAACCTTAACCTCAGTCACACTAGGTCAGGAACTGCCCTAACCTCAGTCACACTAGGTCAGGAACTGCCCTAACCTCAACCTCAGTCACACTAGGTCAGGAACTGCCCTAACCTTAACCTCAGTCACACTAGGTCAGGAACTGCCCTAACCTTAACCTCAGTCACACTAGGTCAGGAACTGCCCTAACCTTAACCTCAGTCACACTAGGTCAGGAACTGCCCTAACCTTAACCTCAGTCACACTAGGTCAGGAACTGCCCTAACCTTAACCTCAAAGACACACTAGGTCAGGAACTGTCCTAACCTCAACCTCAGTCACACTAGGTCAGGAACTGCCCTAACCTTAACCTCAGACACACTAGGTCAGGAACTGCCCTAACCTCAACCTCAGACACACTAGGTCAGGAACTGCCCTAACCTCAACCTCAGTCACACTAGGTCAGGAACTGCCCTAACCTCAACCTCAGTCACACTAGGTCAGGAACTGCCCTAACCTCAACCTCAGTCACACTAGGTCAGGAACTGCCCTAACCTTAACCTCAGTCACACTAGGTCAGGAACTGCCCTAACCTTAACCTCAGTCACACTAGGTCAGGAACTGTCCTAACCTCAACCTCAGTCACACTAGGTCAGGAACTGCCCTAACCTCAACCTCAGTCACACTAGGTCAGGAACTGCCCTAACCTCAACCTCAGTCACACTAGGTCAGGAACTGCCCTAACCTCAACCTCAGTCACACTAGGTCAGGAACTGCCCTAACCTTAACCTCAGTCACACTAGGTCAGGAACTGCCCTAACCTTAACCTCAGTCACACTAGGTCAGGAACTGTCCTAACCTCAACCTCAGTCACACTAGGTCAGGAACTGCCCTAACCTCAACCTCAGTCACACTAGGTCAGGAACTGCCCTAACCTTAACCTCAGTCACACTAGGTCAGGAACTGCCCTAACCTCAGTCACACTAGGTCAGGAACTGCCCTAACCTCAGTCACACTAGGTCAGGAACTGCCCTAACCTCAACCTCAGTCACACTAGGTCAGGAACTGCCCTAACCTTAACCTCAGTCACACTAGGTCAGGAACTGCCCTAACCTTAACCTCAGTCACACTAGGTCAGGAACTGTCTTAACCTTAACCTCAGACACACTAGGTCAGGAACTGCCCTAACCTTAACCTCAGTCACACTAGGTCAGGAACTGCCCTAACCTCAACCTCAGTCACACTAGGTCAGGAACTGCCCTAACCTCAACCTCAGTCACACTAGGTCAGGAACTGCCCTAACCTCAGTCACACTAGGTCAGGAACTGCCCTAACCTTAACCTCAGACACACTAGGTCAGGAACTGCCCTAACCTCAACCTCAGTCACACTAGGTCAGGAACTGCCCTAACCTCAACCTCAGTCACACTAGGTCAGGAACTGCCCTAACCTCAGACACACTAGGTCAGGAACTGTCTTAACCTTAACCTCAGACACACTAGGTCAGGAACTGCCCTAACCTTAACCTCAGTCACACTAGGTCAGGAACTGCCCTAACCTCAACCTCAGTCACACTAGGTCAGGAACTGCCCCTTAACCTCAGTCACACTAGGTCAGGAACTGCCCTAACCTTAACCTCAGACACACTAGGTCAGGAACTGCCCTAACCTTAACCTCAGTCACACTAGGTCAGGAACTGCCCTAACCTTAACCTCAGTCACACTAGGTCAGGAACTGCCCTAACCTTAACCTCAGACACACTAGGTCAGGAACTGTCTTAACCTTAACCTCAGACACACTAGGTCAGGAACTGCCCTAACCTTAACCTCAGTCACACTAGGTCAGGAACTGCCCTAACCTCAACCTCAGTCACACTAGGTCAGGAACTGCCCTAACCTCAACCTCAGTCACACTAGGTCAGGAACTGCCCTACCTTAACCTCAGTCACACTAGGTCAGGAACTGCCCTAACCTTAACCTCAGACACACTAGGTCAGGAACTGCCCTAACCTCAACCTCAGTCACACTAGGTCAGGAACTGCCCTAACCTTAACCTCAGTCACACTAGGTCAGGAACTGCCCTAACCTCAGTCACACTAGGTCAGGAACTGCCCTAACCTTAACCTCAGACACACTAGGTCAGGAACTGCCCTAACCTTAACCTCAGTCACACTAGGTCAGGAACTGCCCTAACCTTAACCTCAGTCACACTAGGTCAGGAACTGCCCTAACCTCAACCTCAGTCACACTAGGTCAGGAACTGCCCTAACCTTAACCTCAGTCACACTAGGTCAGGAACTGCCCTAACCTCAACCTCAGTCACACTAGGTCAGGAACTGCCCTAACCTCAACCTCAGTCACACTAGGTCAGGAACTGCCCTAACCTCAGTCACACTAGGTCAGGAACTGCCCTAACCTTAACCTCAGTCACACTAGGTCAGGAACTGCCCTAACCTCAGACACACTAGGTCAGGAACTGCCCTAACCTTAACCTCAGTCACACTAGGTCAGGAACTGCCCTAACCTCAACCTCAGTCACACTAGGTCAGGAACTGCCCTAACCTTAACCTCAGTCACACTAGGTCAGGAACTGCCCTAACCTTAACCTCAGTCACACTAGGTCAGGAACTGCCCTAACCTCAGTCACACTAGGTCAGGAACTGCCCTAACCTCAACCTCAGTCACACTAGGTCAGGAACTGCCCTAACCTTAACCTCAGTCACACTAGGTCAGGAACTGCCCTAACCTCAACCTCAGTCACACTAGGTCAGGAACTGCCCTAACCTCAACCTCAGTCACACTAGGTCAGGAACTGCCCATTAACCTCAGTCACACTAGGTCAGGAACTGCCCTAACCTCAACCTCAGTCACACTAGGTCAGGAACTGCCCTAACCTTAACCTCAGTCACACTAGGTCAGGAACTGCCCTAACCTTAACCTCAGACACACTAGGTCAGGAACTGTCTTAACCTTAACCTCAGACACACTAGGTCAGGAACTGCCCTAACCTTAACCTCAGTCACACTAGGTCAGGAACTGCCCTAACCTCAACCTCAGTCACACTAGGTCAGGAACTGCCCTAACCTCAACCTCAGTCACACTAGGTCAGGAACTGCCCTAACCTCAGTCACACTAGGTCAGGAACTGCCCTAACCTTAACCTCAGACACACTAGGTCAGGAACTGCCCTAACCTCAACCTCAGTCACACTAGGTCAGGAACTGCCCTAACCTCAACCTCAGTCACACTAGGTCAGGAACTGCCCTTAACCTCAGTCACACTAGGTCAGGAACTGCCCTAACCTTAACCTCAGACACACTAGGTCAGGAACTGTCTTAACCTTAACCTCAGACACACTAGGTCAGGAACTGCCCTAACCTTAACCTCAGTCACACTAGGTCAGGAACTGCCCTAACCTCAACCTCAGTCACACTAGGTCAGGAACTGTCTTAACCTCAGTCACACTAGGTCAGGAACTGTCTTAACCTTAACCTCAAAGACACACTAGGTCAGGAACTGCCCTAACCTTAACCTCAGGCACACTAGGTCAGGAACTGCCCTAACCTTAACCTCAGTCACACTAGGTCAGGAACTGCCCTAACCTTAACCTCAGTCACACTAGGTCAGGAACTGTCCTAACCTTAACCTCAGACACACTAGGTCAGGAACTGCCCTAACCTTAACCTCAGTCACACTAGGTCAGGAACTGCCCTAACCTCAACCTCAGTCACACTAGGTCAGGAACTGCCCTAACCTCAGTCACACTAGGTCAGGAACTGCCCTAACCTTAACCTCAGACACACTAGGTCAGGAACTGCCCTAACCTTAACCTCAGTCACACTAGGTCAGGAACTGCCCTAACCTCAACCTCAGTCACACTAGGTCAGGAACTGCCCTAACCTCAGTCACACTAGGTCAGGAACTGCCCTAACCTTAACCTCAGACACACTAGGTCAGGAACTGTCTTAACCTTAACCTCAGACACACTAGGTCAGGAACTGCCCTAACCTCAACCTCAGTCACACTAGGTCAGGAACTGCCCTAACCTCAACCTCAGTCACACTAGGTCAGGAACTGTCCTAACCTCAGTCACACTAGGTCAGGAACTGCCCTAACCTTAACCTCAGTCACACTAGGTCAGGAACTGCCCTAACCTCAGACACACTAGGTCAGGAACTGCCCTAACCTTAACCTCAGTCACACTAGGTCAGGAACTGCCCTAACCTCAACCTCAGTCACACTAGGTCAGGAACTGCCCTAACCTTAACCTCAGTCACACTAGGTCAGGAACTGCCCTAACCTTAACCTCAGTCACACTAGGTCAGGAACTGTCCTAACCTTAACCTCAGTCACACTAGGTCAGGAACTGCTAACCTTAACCTCAGTCACACTAGGTCAGGAACTGTCCTAACCTCAACCTCAGTCACACTAGGTCAGGAACTGTCCTACCTTAACCTCAGTCACACTAGGTCAGGAACTGCCCTACCTCAACCTCAGTCACACTAGGTCAGGAACTGCCTAACCTTAACCTCAGTCGCACTAGGTCAGGAACTGCCCTAACCTCAACCTCAGTCACACTAGGTCAGGAACTGCCCTAACCTTAACCTCAGTCGCACTAGGTCAGGAACTGCCCTAACCTTAACCTCAGTCACACTAGGTCAGGAACTGCCCTAACCTCAACCTCAGTCACACTAGGTCAGGAACTGCCCTAACCTTAACCTCAGTCACACTAGGTCAGGAACTGCCCTACTTAACCTCAGTCACACTAGGTCAGGAACTGCCCTAACCTTAACCTCAGTCACACTAGGTCAGGAACTGCCCTAACCTTAACCTCAGTCACACTAGGTCAGGAACTGCCCTAACCTCAACCTCAGTCACACTAGGTCAGGAACTGCCCTAACCTTAACCTCAGTCACACTAGGTCAGGAACTGCCCTAACCTTAACCTCAGTCACACTAGGTCAGGAACTGCCCTAACCTTAACCTCAGTCACACTAGGTCAGGAACTGTCCTAACCTTAACCTCAGTCACACTAGGTCAGGAACTGCCCTAATCTTAACCTCAGTCACACTAGGTCAGGAACTGCCCTAACCTCAGTCACACTAGGTCAGGAACTGCCCTAACCTCAACCTCAGTCACACTAGGTCAGGAACTGCCCTAACCTTAACCTCAGTCACACTAGGTCAGGAACTGCCCTAACCTCAGTCACACTAGGTCAGGAACTGTCTTAACCTCAGTCACACTAGGTCAGGAACTGTCTTAACCTCAGTCACACTAGGTCAGGAACTGTCTTAACCTCAGTCACACTAGGTCAGGAACTGTCTTAACCTCAGTCACACTAGGTCAGGAACTGTCTTAACCTCAGTCACACTAGGTCAGGAACTGTCTTAACCTCAGTCACACTAGGTCAGGAACTGTCTTAACCTCAGTCACACTAGGTCAGGAACTGTCTTAACCTCAGTCAAACTAGGTCAGGAACTGTCTTAACCTCAGTCACACTAGGTCAGAAACTGTCTTAACCTCAGTCACACTAGGGCAGGAACTGTCTTAACCTCAGTCACACTAGGTCAGGAACTGTCTTAACCTCAGTCACACTAGGTCAGGAACTGTCTTAACCTCAGTCACACTAGGTCAGGAACTGTCTTAACCTCAGTCACACTAGGTCAGGAACTGTCTGACAGAAAACGGTTAGTTCTTGTTGGGATTTATTAAGTAACTGGCTTCTGTTCTTTTAACTTGTTTTGTAGTTTCGTCCAACCAGCTCTCGAATCAGAAACGCTCATGGAGAGAATTTGATTGTCTTTCAATATTTTTTCCGATGTGTTACAGATGTGAAGTCTATGAAGTTGGCTGACTGGTAAACCTCTTTTTATGGGGACAGGGTGATAAAAATACTATTCTGACAGCTGATAGTAAAACTGTAGTACTTTAGTACTGTAGTACTGTCCCTTCTTTTGTAACAAGTACATTTAAGAAATGTATAGAGTTAATGTTCTTTTCCATAGTGAAGGAAATAGATTTTACTCTCTAGAGTTAAGGAAGTTTGGATCCCGTCCAGATTACAAAGCAATTGCCTATATAGTGGGTCCAATATTAGACATGATTCTTTGTCAGGATTATTTTCATAATTGAAATCCAATTTGAATTTCTCCATGAAGAGATTTGTGTAGTTAGGAGATAATGGGGGTTCCCATCATTGTTCCAAGGGTCTGGAGGTAGAGTCATATTTATCAAATAGAAAATAGTTTTTAGTGAGAACTAAAGCTCAACGATATCGTTTGTTGGCATGTCGCCAGTTGGAGAGGAAGAACTTGAGAGCCACTATACCTCCATCATTCAGAATGTTTACAGAGATGAGTCATCAACACATCCATCACTTATAACTTGGTATATTTTATAGTTTGATTAGAAAATCTGTTTATATTCCCCACCTCATAGCCTGGTTCCTCTATAGGTTTCTTCCTAGGTTCTGGCCTTTCTAGGGAGTTTTTCCTAGCCACCCCTCATAGCCTGGTTCCTCTCTAGGTTTCTTCCTAGGGTTCTGGCCTTTCTAGGGAGTTTTTCCTAAGCCACCGTGCTTCTACACCTGCATTGCTTGCTGTTTGGGGGTTTTAGGCTGGGTTTCTGTACAGCACTTTGAGATATCAGCTGATGTACGAAGGGCTATATAAATACATTTGATTTGATTTATATTTTGTAGTTTCATTAGAAAATCAGTGGTGTGTTTTTTTTTAAATAGCACGGCGACTGTTTGACTAACGGATGAATGTGAAAGTCCACATAAGAACGTTTTTCCGTTATGGAGCCGAGACCTGAAACGACAGGTCTTAATGGAGGGTCTGATTTTGTGAACCTTAAAACCATAAAAGGATTGAAACTGGAGATTTTGGGACAAAAAAATATTTAAATTCCTGTCCTGTCAAAACATTTATTTTGTAGTCCTTTATCGAAGACTTTTATTCACTTCGATTTTATAGTTGGAGGTATCATCGAAAATCTATTATATACATTTTAAAATATAATTGCAATAAATGTTTAATATACATGTTACTATTAGGAATTACTAATCCCACCTCCCTTATCTGGTAATAAATGATAATTTGATTAAGTCATGAAGAGCGTTTTTATCTCCTGGATGGTTGTGTTGACGTTGTAAATGTGGATGTTCACTCTGTAGTCGTCAGTCATTTTTCATATTGACTTGAAAAGAGGGTTTGTAACTGTATATGTTACAAAGGAAAACCCCTTTGTTTAAAACATCCATTTGTTCACTAGAAAGCTGTTTATCTGATAAGTTAGAAACTACAAATATCTGGGAGTTTGGATCAGAACTTCACTAGTGATGTTGAGAACCTGGTAAAGAAGCTCAAGTTGAGGAAAGGTTTTTATTACGGGCTTGTTTTTCCTTTAGAGGAAAGAGCTGCTACGTTCCTGTCTATCTTTGTGTTGTCATTTATATGCAGACCTCAAGCACTACCCTGAACATGATGCTGTGTATCACTTAGGTTTATTATCTACCTACACTATATATACAGCGCATTCGCAAAGTATTCAGACCTCGAATTGTTCCACATTTTGCTACGTTACAGCCTTATTCTAAAATGGATGAAATAAAAAGGTTCCCTCATCAATCTGTACACAATAGCCCATAATGACAAAGCAAAAATAGGTTTTTAGAATTTTTTTGAAATGTGTATATATATAAAAAAAATAAAAAACACTGACATATTGCATTAACATAAGTATTCAGACCCTTTACTCAGTACTTTGTTGAAGCACCTTTGTCAGTGATTACAGCCTCAAGTCTTCTTGGGTGTGGCGCTACAAGCTTGGCTCACCTTTGTGGAGTTACTCCCATTCTTCCCTGCAGATCCTCTCAAGCTCTGTCAGGTTGGATGGGGAGCATCGCTGCAGAAATGTTTTGGTACCTTTCCCCAGATCTGTGCCTCGACACAGTCCTGTCTCGGAGCTCTACGGACAATTCTTTCAACCTCCTGGATTGGTTTTTGCTCTGACATGCACTGTCCACTGTTGGACCTTACAGAAGATATAGACAGGTGTGTGCCTTTCCAAATCATGTCCAATCAATTGAATTTAGCACAGGTGGACTCCAATCAAGTTGTAGAAAAATCTCAAGGATGATCAATAGAAACAGGATGCACCTGAGCTCAATTTGTAGTCTCATAGCAAAGGGTCTGAATTTTATTTTTATTTGCAAACATTTCTAAAAACCTGTTTTTGCTTTGTCATTATGGGGTATTGTGATGTCATTATGGGGTATTGTGATGTCATTATGGGGTATTGTGATGTCATTATGGGGTATTGTGATGTCATTATGGGGTATTGTGATGTCATTATGGGGTATTGTGTGTAGATTGATGAGGGAACCTTTTTATTTTATTTATTTCATCCATTTTAGAATAAGGCTGTAACGTAGCAAAATGTGGAAAAAGTCAAGGGTTCTGAATATTTTCCAAATGCACTGTATCTCTCTCTTCTCTCTCCTTTTTTCTCTCTCCTCTCTCTCCTCTCCCTCTCTCTTTCTTCCTCTCTCTCTCTCTGCCAGCTCTCAGCTCAGTCTCTCTTCTCTCTCTCTCTGCCAGCTCTCAGCTCAGTCTCTCTCTCTCTGCCAGCTCTCAGCTCAGTCTCTCTCTCTCTGCCAGCTCTCAGCTCGGTCTCTCTCTCAGCCAGCTCTCAGCTCGGTCTCTCTTTCTCTCTGCCAGCTCTCAGCTCGGTCTCTCTTTCTCTCTGCCAGCTCTCAGCTCGGTCTCTCTCTCTGCCAGCTCTCAGCTCGGTCTCTCTCTCTGCCAGCTCTCAGCTCGGTCTCTCTCTCTGCCAGCTCTCAGCTCGGTCTCTCTCTCTGCCAGCTCTCAGCTCGGTCTCTCTCTCTGCCAGCTCTCAGCTCGGTCTCTCTCTCTGCCAGCTCTCAGCTTGGTCTCTCTCCCTGCCAGCTCTCAGCCTCGCTCGGTCTCTCTCTCTGCCAGCTCTCAGCTCGGTCTCTCTCTCTGCCAGCTCTCAGCTCGGTCTCTCTCTCTGCCAGCTCTCAGCTTGGTCTCTCTCCCTGCCAGCTCTCAGCCAGCTCCCAGCTCGGTCTCTCTCTCTCTGCCAGCTCCCAGCTCGGTCTCTCTCTCTGCCAGCTCTCAGCTTGGTCTCTCTCTCTGCCAGCTCTCAGCTTGGTCTCTCTCCCTGCCAGCTCTCAGCCAGCTCTCAGCTCGGTCTCTCTCTCTGCCAGCTCCCAGCTCGGTTCTCTCTCTCTGCCAGCTCTCAGCTCGGTCTCTCTCTCTGCCAGCTCTCAGCTCGGTCTCTCTCGCTGCCAGCTAGCCAGCTCTCAGCTCGGTCTCTCTCTCTGCCAGTTCCCAGCTCGGTCTCTCTCTCTCTGCCAGCTCTCAGCTCGGTCTCTCTCTCTGCCAGCTCTCAGCTCGGTCTCTCTCTCTGCCAGCTCTCAGCTTGGTCTCTCTCCCTGCCAGCTCTCAGCCAGCTCTCAGCTCGGTCTCTCTCTCTGCCAGCTCCCAGCTCGGTCTCTCTCTCTGCCAGCTCCCAGCTCGGTCTCTCTCTGCCAGCTCTCAGCTTGGTCTCTCTCTGCTCTCGCCAGCTCTCAGCTCGGTCTCTCTCTGCCAGCTCCCAGCTCGGTCTCTCTCTCTGCCAGCTCTCAGCTCGGTCTCTCTCTCTGCCAGCTCCCAGCTCGGTCTCTCTCTCTGCCAGCTCTCAGCCAGCTCTCAGCTCGGTCTCTCTCTCTGCCAGCTCCCAGCTCGGTCTCTCTCTCTGCCAGCTCCCAGCTCGGTCTCTCTCCCTGCCAGCTCTCAGCCAGCTCTCAGCTCGGTCTCTCTCTGCCAGCTCTCAGCTCGGTCTCTCTCTCTGCCAGCTCTCAGCTTTGATATCCACCACAGGACAGGAAGTGATGGTCCTCTGTGTTGGACCAGCCGGTTAGGCTAGCTATAGCTACTGTTGTCTGAGCTTCTCAGCATTGTGGACCTGAAGGCTACCGTAGTAGCAGACTGACTGACTGACTGGCACAGCTATGGTTTTTACTTTGTGATTGTGACCGTTTGATAATGAGCTAACAAATAGTTCGATGGAGGTTAAGTCTGACTGCTCTATTCTGAAGGAACAGAAGGACTCGTTTTGGATTGTGATTAACATGGGGAAACGTTGTAACACTTTATTAAGAACACAGATGAATAGAGGATCTTTCTGTTATCTGAGTAATCAAGTGTGTTACAACAACAGGAAAAGGGCTCTTTAGTCATAGACACACATGCTGTGTGAATCTACAGACTCTCACCCAGCCAGGCCTTTCCTTCGTCAGATCCTATCCTTCTGCTAATACAAAAGCCTCAAATCTCCCCTTTTACGAACTGGCCTTTTGAGTTTAGGGTGAGAGCTGTCTTTCAAACTTCTGCTTGGAATACAGTATAGGGGATATTAGACAGCCATTGCGTCAGCCGTAAGTTGACCAAATTTCTTGATTTAGAATCGTCCTAAATGAAAAATACCAAGGGAAATAGATTTAGGATGAATTGAACTTCAGAATATGTTTAAAGGCCCAGTGCAGTCAAAAACGTAATTTTCTGTGTTTTATCTATATTTCCACACTATGAGGTTGGAATAATACTGTGAAATTGTGAAAATGACCATAATGCCCTTTTAGTATAAGAGCTGTTTGAAAAGACCGCCTGAAATTTCAGCGTGTTTTGATTGGATGGAGTTTTGGCCTGCCTTGTGACATCACAGCCTATCACTAGTCTGTTCAACGCTCTCTTTCGTATCGTCCGAGATCCCTAAAGATTGGAAAGCTGCCGCGGTCGTCCCCCTCTTCAAAGGGGGAGACACTCTAGACCCAAACTGTTATAGACCTATATCTATCCTGCCCTGCCTTTCTAAAGTCTTTAAAAGCCAAGTTAACAAACAGATCACCGACCATTTCGAATCCCATCGTACCTTCTCCGCTATGGAATCCGGTTTCTGAGCCGGTCATGGGTGCACCTCAGCCACGCTCAAGGTCCTAAACGACATCATAACCGCCATCGATAAAAGACAACACTGTGCAGCCGTATTCATCGACCTGGCCAAGGCTTTCAACTCTGTCAATCACCGTATTCTTATCGGCAGACTCAACAGCCTTGGTTCCTCAAATGACTGCCTCGCCTGGTTCACCAGCTACTTCTCAGACAGAGTTCAGTGTGTCAAATCGGAGGGCCTGTTGTCCGAACCTCTGGCAGTCTCTATGGGGGTACCAGCGGGTTCAATTCTAGGGCCGACTCTTTTCTCTGTATATATCAACGATGTCACTCTTGCTGCTGGTGATTCTCTGATCCACCTCTACGCAGACGACACCATTCTGTATACTTCTGGCCCATCTTTGGACACTGTGTTAACAACCCTCCAGACGAGCTTCAATGCCATACAACTCTCCTTCTTCGGCCTCCAACTGCTCCTAAATGCAAGTAAAACTAAATCCATGCTCTTCAACCGATCACTGCCCGCACCCACCCGCCCGACTAGCATCACTTCTCTGGACGGTTCTGACTTAGAATATGTGGACAACTACAAATACCTAGGTGTCTGGTTAGACTGTAAACTCTCCTTCCAGACTCACATTAAGCATCTCCAATCCAAAATTAAATCTAGAATTGGCTTCCTATTTCGCAACAAAGCATCCTTCACTCATGCTGCAAAACATAACCTCGTAAAAAAAATACCAGCACTAAACTGTCATCACTACCATCATCATTACTGCTACCACCACTAAACTGTCATCACTACCATCATCATTACTGCTACCACCACTAAACTGTCATCACTACCATCATCATTACTGCTACCACCACTAAACTGTCATCACTACCATCATCATTACTGCTACCACCACTAAACCTGTCATCACTACCATCATCATTACGCTACCAGCACTAAACTGTCATCACTACCATCATCATTACTGCTACCACCACTAAACTGTCATCACTACCATCATCATTACTGCTACCACCACTAAACTGTCATCACTACCATCATCATTACTGCTACCACCACTAAACTGTCATCACTACCATCATCATTACTGCTACCACCACCACCACTAAACTGGGAGGCTGGTTGGTTGACCTGGGCTGGAGCAGACTGGGAGGCTGGTAGGCTGACCTGGGCTGGAGCAGACTGGGAGGCTGGTAGGTTGACCTGGGCTGGAGCAGACTGGGAGGCTGGTAGGTTGACCTGGGCTGGAGCAGACTGGGAGGCTGGTAGGCTGACCTGGGCTGGAGCAGACTGGGAGGCTGGTAGGTTGACCTGGGCTGGAGCAGACTGGGAGGCTGGTAGGCTGACCTGGACTGGAGCAGACTGGGAGGCTGGTAGGCTGACCTGGACTGGAGCAGACTGGGAAGCTGGTTGGTTAACCTGGGCTGGAGCAGACTGGGAGGCTAGTAGGTTGACCTGGACTGGAGCAGACTGGGAGGCTGGTAGGTTGACCTGGGCTGGAGCAGACTGGGAGGCTGGTAGGCTGACCTGGGTTGGAGCAGACTGGGAGGCTGGTAGGCTGACCTGGACTGGAGCAGACTGGGAGGCTGGTAGGTTGACCTGGGCTGGAGCAGACTGGGAGGCTGGTAGGCTGACCTGGGCTGGAGCAGACTGGGAGGCTGGTTGGTTAACCTGGGCTGGAGCAGACTGGGAGGCTGGTAGGTTGACCTGGGCTGGAGCAGACTGGGAGGCTGGTAGGTTGACCTGGGCTGGAGCAGACTGGGAGGCTGGTAGGCTGACCTGGGCTGGAGCAGACTGGGAGGCTGGTAGGTTGACCTGGGCTGGAGCAGACTGGGAGGCTGGTAGGCTGACCTGGACTGGAGCAGACTGGGAGGCTGGTAGGCTGACCTGGACTGGAGCAGACTGGGAAGCTGGTTGGTTAACCTGGGCTGGAGCAGACTGGGAAGCTAGTAGGTTGACCTGGACTGGAGCAGACTGGGAGGCTGGTAGGTTGACCTGGGCTGGAGCAGACTGGGAGGCTGGTAGGCTGACCTGGGTTGGAGCAGACTGGGAGGCTGGTAGGCTGACCTGGACTGGAGCAGACTGGGAGGCTGGTAGGTTGACCTGGGCTGGAGCAGACTGGGAGGCTGGTAGGCTGACCTGGACTGGAGCAGACTGGGAGGCTGGTTGGTTAACCTGGGCTGGAGCAGACTGGGAGGCTGGTAGGTTGACCTGGGCTGGAGCAGACTGGGAGGCTGGTAGGTTGACCTGGGCTGGAGCAGACTGGGAGGCTGGTAGGTTGACCTGGGCTGGAGCAGACTGGGAGGCTGGTAGGCTGACCTGGGCTGGAGCAGACTGGGAGGCTGGTAGGCTGACCTGGGCTGGAGCAGACTGGGAGGCTGGTTGGTTGACCTGGGCTGGAGCAGACCGGTGAGGCTGGTAGGTTGACCTGGGCTGGAGCAGACTGGGAGGCTGGTAGGCTGACCTGGGCTGGAGCAGACTGGGAGGCTGGTAGGCTGACCTGGACTGGAGCAGACTGGGAGGCTGGTAGGTTGACCTGGGCTGGAGCAGACTGGGAGGCTGGTAGGCTGACCTGGGCTGGAGCAGACTGGGAGGCTGGTAGGCTGACCTGGACTGGAGCAGACTGGGAGACTGGTAGGTTGACCTGGGCTGGAGCAGACTGGGAGGCTGGTTGGTTGACCTGGGCTGGAGCAGACTGGGAGGCTGGTAGGTTGACCTGGGCTTTAGCAGACTGGGAGGCTGGTATTCTGACCTGGGCTGGAGCAGACTGGGAGGCTGGTAGGCTGACCTGGGCTGGAGCAGACTGGGAGGCTGGTAGGCTGACCTGGGCTGGAGCAGACTGGGAGGCTGGCATTCAGACCTGGGCTTTAGCAGACTGGGAGGCTGGTAGGTTGACCTGGGCTGGAGCAGACTGGGAGGCTGGTTGGTTGACCTGGGCTTTAGCAGACTGGGAGGCTGGTAGGCTGACCTGGGCTGGAGCAGACTGGGAGGCTGGAGCAGACTGGGAGGCTGGTAGGCTGACCTGGGCTGGAGCAGACTGGGAGGCTGGTTGGTTAACCTGGGCTGGAGCAGACTGGGAGGGTGGTAGGTTGACCTGGGCTGGAGCAGACTGGGAGGCTGGTGCAGACTGGGAGGCTGGTTGGTTGACCTGGGCTAGAGCAGACTGGGAGGCTGGTGCAGACTGGGAGGCTGGTAGGCTGACCTGGGCTGGAGCAGACTGGGAGGCTGGTAGGTTGACCTGGGCTTTAGCAGACTGGGAGGCTGGTAGGCTGACCTGGGCTGGAGCAGACTGGGAGGCTGGTGCGGGGTCATCAGGCTGTGTGGTGGCTGTGCTGGTTGTGCTGGTCTCAGGTTCTGCCTGTGTTGTACCAAGCTGGTGGACATGTTCTCTAGATGCAGAGGACATAATGACGAGCTGCTGGTTGAGGGGGTCCGTGTACCTCTCTCTCTGCTCAGGCTCCTCTCTCATTGTGCTGGTCTCAGGTTCTGCCTGTGTTCTACCTCTCTCTCTGCTCAGGCTCCTCTCTCATTGTGCTGGTCTCAGGTTCTGCCTGTGTTCTACCTCTCTCTCTGCTCAGGCTCCTCTCTCATTGTGCTGGTCTCAGGTTCTGCCTGTGTTCTACCTCTCTCTCTGCTCAGGCTCCTCTCTCATTGGGTTGCTGCTCAGGCTCCTCTCTCATTGTGCTGGTCTCAGGTTCTGCCTGTGTTGTACCTCTCTCTCTGCTCAGGCTCCTCTCTTGTTGTGCTCTGATGATCTCTGAGCTCATCTGTTGTCTGACTCAGTTTGTCCGTTCTGCTTTGTAATTTAGCAATAGATGCTCTGCTCTCCTCCCTGAACTGTTTCATCTCTTCTATTAGTTTCTGGACAGTGTCCTCCTCTTGAAGCTTGTTGTCTCTGAGTTCTATGACCTCTGCTTCAACTAGAGAGAGGGTGTTGTGGAAACGTTGCATAGCAGGTGTTCTTGGTGTTTTAGGCATGTTCTTGGCTCTGTCTGCGGCAGGACGTGCCCTCGTTTGTTATTAAATATTACATTTCTTCTTGTTCTGTAACTGGTAAGATCTGCAAACAGGCGTTCATGGTTCTGTCCCGTCTTCAAACCTTTTGAAAGGGTTTTCTTATCTTTCTCCGTCTGGATGTCTGGTGGGTAAACCATTTCCATAGCAACGCTGGTGATGTTAGCTACAATGCTACAGTAGAAGCCTACCTTTTCCAAAACAGCGTTGTTTCATGTATTATTGTCTCTGGCGTCTTTCTAAAGGTCTGTTCTACTTTCATGTCCTTTGTCTTCTGTCCTTCTTTTGTCTTTCTATTATTTTGTTAACTAGCTGTTTTTTTTTAGTTAGCTAGCTAGCTTTTTTTTAGGAGAGTCTCTCTAGCAACTGCTTAGCAACCCAGCTAGCTAAGCTAACTGCACAATTTTATAAAAATATAGACTTTTCCACAAGCCTGTTTTCATGTGTTGCTTGTTTAGTCTCCCATTCAGTCTTTTAGTTTTTTTCCAATGTTCCTAAACCATGATAATTTCAATATTTATAGGAGCTCATTTTATTCAGCAGCTGCTCAATTTGGAACTCTGGAATCTCTCTCTCTCTTTCCCATATTAGTTTTTTTCTCTCTCTCTCTCTCTCTCTCTCTCTCTCTCTCTCTCTCTCTCTCTCTCTCTCTCTCTCTCTCTGTCTCTGCATCTCTCTCTCCTTCACCTCTCTCTCTCTCTGCATCTCTCTCTCCTTCACCTCTCTCTCTCTCTGTCTCTCTCTCTCTCTCTCTCTCTCTCTCTCTCTGTCTCTGCATCTCTCTCTCCTTCACCTTTCTCTCTCTCTGTCTCTCTCTCTCTCTCTCTCTCTCTCTCTCTGTGTCTCTCTCTCTCTCTCTCCCGTTCCTCTCTCTCTCTGTGTCTCTCTCTCTCTCTGTCTCTCTCTCTCTGTCTCTCTCTCTCTCTCTCTCTCTGCATCTCTCTCTCTCTCCAACTCTCTGTCTCTCTCTCTCTATCTATCTGTCTCTGTCTCTCTCTCTCTATCTTTATGTATCTCTCTCTCTCTGTCTCTCTCTCTCTCCTTCACCTCTCTCTCTCTCTCTCTCTCTCCCGTTCCTCTCTCTCCTTCGCCTCTCTCTCTCTGTGTCTCTCTGTCTCTCTCTCTCTGTCTCTCTCGGTGTCTCTCTCCTTCACCTCTCTCTCGCCCCCGTACCTCTCTCTCTCTCCTTCGCCTCTATCTCCTTCGCCTCGCTCTCTCCCCCGTACCTCTCTCTCTCCCCTGTTCCTCTCTCACTCCTTCGCCTCTCTCTCTCTGTGTCTCTCTGTCTCTCTCTCTCTGTCTCTCTCCTTCGCCTCTATCTCCTTCGCCTCGCTCTCTCCCCCGTACCTCTCTCTCTCCCCTGTTCCTCTCTCACTCCTTCGCGTCTCTCTCTTCCCCCAGAGGGAGGCTTAGCTCGGCCTGTTCCTTTCTTCCCCTCTCGCTCCCTCTGAGACACATTGACTGGGCTGTGCTCAGTGGGAAGTTAGCTGAGGCCTCTATCCCTGCCTCCCTATTGGTTGAGTCAGGTCACATGTCCGGGGAGTGGGCTGCCTGCCCTCCTCTCTCTGGGTGTTCACATGGAATAATTCTGCAGCTGTAGTGGGAAGAGTAGAGAGAGAGAGAGAGAGAGAGAGAGAGAGAAAGAGAGGGAGCGCCCAACATGGACATGGCTAACCTCTTCAAGCACTTCTTTCGTGAGTTGACATTTCTGGTCTGATAGAGATCCTCTGCTTTTCTGTTTGGATATGACTTGGTAATGACTTAGTTTAAGATGCCTTGAAGAGGGAGAAGTTGACTTGTTTCTACCCTCGCTGAGTTTCTTTCCGATTTTTCCACTCAGTGACTCCTCGTTTTTTTTTTTTTCTGGTTTAGGGAGTGTTCTAGAATGTGTGTTGTAGAGAGAAGAGGATTATGGGAACCCAGCCATGTTGTCTGTTAGTTAGGCAAGTTAGTTGCTGTTAGTTGTACACTACAGTATTTTTCTACACTAAAGTGGGCTGTAGTTTTCTTCACTAAAATGGGCTGTAGGGCTGTAGTTTCCTACACTAGAGTGGGCTGTAGGGCTGTAGTTTCCTACACTAGAGTGGGCTGTAGGGCTGTAGTTTCCTACACTAAAGTGGGCTGTAGGGCTGTAGTTTTCTACATTAAAGTGGGCTATAGGGCTCTACACTAAATAGGGCTGTAGTTTTCTACATTAAAGTGGGCTGTAGTTTTCTACACTAAATAGGGCTGTAGGGCTGTAGTTTCCTACACTAGAGTGGGCTGTAGGGCTGTAGTTTCCTACACTAGAGTGGGCTGTAGGGCTGTAGTTTTCTACATTAAAGTGGGCTGTAGTTTTCTACACTAAATAGGGCTGTAGTTTTCTACATTAAAGTGGGCTGGGAGGGTCACTGCTGTTACTGCTGGGAGGGTCACTGCTGGGAGGGTCACTGCTGTCACTGCTGGGAGGGTCACTGCTGTTACTGCTGGGAGGGTTACTGCTGGGAGGGTCACTGCTGGGAGGGTCACTGCTGGGAGGGTTACTGCTGGGAGGGTCACTGCTGTCACTGCTGGGAGGGTCACTGCTGTCACTGCTGGGAGGGTCACTGCTGTCACTGCTGGGAGGGTCACTGCTGGGAGGGTCACTGCTGTCACTGCTGGGAGGGTCACTGCTGGGAGGGTCACTGCTGTTACTGCTGGGAGGGTTACTGCTGGGAGGGTCACTGCTGTCACTGCTGGGAGGGTCACTGCTGTCACTGCTGGGAGGGTTACTGCTGGGAGGGTCACTGCTGTTACTGCTGGGAGGGTCACTGCTGGGAGGGTCACTGCTGTCACTGCTGGGAGGGTCACTGCTGTTACTGCTGGGAGGGTCACTGCTGGGAGGGTCACTGCTGTCACTGCTGGGAGGGTTACTGCTGGGAGGGTCACTGCTGTTACTGCTGGGAGGGTCACTGCTGGGAGGGTTACTGCTGGGAGGGTCACTGCTGTTACTGCTGGGAGGGTCACTGCTGGGAGGGTTACTGCTGGGAGGGTCACTGCTGGGAGGGTTACTGCTGGGAGGGTTACTGCTGGGAGGGTTACTGCTGTCACTGCTGGGAGGGTCACTGCTGTCACTGCTGGGAGGGTCACTGCTGGGAGGGTTACTGCTGGGAGGGTTACTGCTGGGAGGGTCACTGCTGTCACTGCTGGGAGGGTCACTGCTGTCACTGCTGGGAGGGTCACTGCTGGGAGGGTTACTGCTGGGAGGGTCACTGCTAGGAGGGTCACTGCTGTCACTGCTGGGAGGGTCACTGCTGGGAGGGTCACTGCTGGGAGGGTCACTGCTGTCACTGCTGGGAGGGTTACTGCTGGGAGGGTTACTGCTGTTACTGCTGGGAGGGTTACTGCTGGGAGGGTCACTGCTGTTACTGCTGGGAGGGTCACTGCTGGGAGGGTCACTGCTGTTACTGCTGGGAGGGTCACTGCTGGGAGGGTCACTGCTGGGAGGGTTACTGCTGGGAGGGTCACTGCTGGGAGGGTTACTGCTGGGAGGGTCACTGCTGGGAGGGTCACTGCTGGGAGGGTCACTGCTGGGAGGGTTACTGCTGGGAGGGTCACTGCTGGGAGGGTCACTGCTGGGAGGGTCACTGCTGTCACTGCTGGGAGGGTCACTGCTGGGAGGGTTACTGCTGGGAGGGTCACTGCTGTCACTGCTGGGAGGGTCACTGCTGTCACTGCTGGGAGGGTTACTGCTGGGAGGGTCACTGCTGTCACTGCTGGGAGGGTCACTGCTGGGAGGGTCACTGCTGTCACTGCTGGGAGGGTCACTGCTGGGAGGGTCACTGCTGTTACTGCTGGGAGGGTTACTGCTGGGAGGGTTACTGCTGGGAGGGTCACTGCTGGGAGGGTCACTGCTGGGAGGGTCACTGCTGGGAGGGTCACTGCTGGGAGGGTTACTGCTGGGAGGATGTGGGGGAGACCTTTGGGTTGTGGGTCTCCTCCTCTCTTCATCCTCCTCTCTTCATCCTCCTCTCCTCTCTTCGTCTTCCTCTCTTCTCTTCACCCTCCTCTCTTCACACTCCTCCCCTCTCTTCATCCTCTTCTCCTCTCTTATTTTTTGTGGTTGGGTAGCTAGATGTGTTTTTATGGTAGGGTAGCTAGATGTGTTTTTGTGGTTGGGTAGCTAGATGTGTGTTTATGGTAGGGTAGCTATATGTGTGTTTTTATAGTAGGGTAGCTAGATGTGTGTTTTTATGGTTGGGTAGGTAGATGTGTGTTTTGTGGTAGGGTAGCTAGTTGTGTGTTTTTATAGTAGGGTAGCTAGATGTGTTTTTGTGGTTGAGTAGCTAGATGTGTTTTTATGGTTGGGTAGCTAGATGGGTGTTTTGTGGTAGGGTAGCTAGATGCGTGTTTTGTGGTAGGGTAGCTAGATGTGTGTTTTTATAGTAGGGTAGCTAGATGTATTTTTGTGGTTGAGTAGCTAGATGTGTTTTTATGGTTGGGTAGCTAGATGTGTGTTTTGTGGTAGGCTAGCTAGATGTGTGTTTTTATGGTAGGGTAGCTAGATGTGTTTTTGTGGTTGGGTAGCTAGATGTGTAGCTAGATATGTTTTTGTGGTAGGGTAGCTAGATGTGTGTTTTGTGGGAGGGTAGCTAGATGTGTGTTTTGTGGTTGGGTAGCTAGATGGGTGTTTTGTGGTTGGGTAGCTAGATGTGTTTTGTGGTAGGGTAGCTAGATGAGTGTTTTGTGGTAGGGTGGCTAGATGGGTGTTTTGTGGTAGGGTAGCTAGATGGGTGTTTTGTGGTAGGGTAGCTAGATGGGTGTTTTGTGGTAGGGTAGCTAGATGTGTTTTTGTGGTTGGGTAGCTAGATGTGTTTTTGTGGTTGGGTAGCTAGATGTGTTTTTATAGTAGGGTAGCTAGATGTGTGTTTTGTGGTTGGGTAGCTAGATGTGTAGCTAGATGTGTTTTTGTGGTTGGGTAGCTAGATGTGTTTCTTTATGGTAGGGTAGCTAGATGTGTGCTTTATGGTTGGGTAGCTAGATGTGTTTTTGTGGTTGGGTAGCTAGATGTGTTTCTTTATGGTAGGGTAGCTAGATGTGTGTTTTTATGGTTGGTAGCTAGATGTGTTTTTGTGGTAGGGTACTTAGATGTGTTTTATTGTTGGGTAGCTAGATGTGTGTTTTGAGGTAGGGTAGCTAGATGTGTTTTATTGTTGGGTAGCTAGATGTGTGTTTTGTGGTAGGGTAGCTAGATGTGTTTTATTGTTGGGTGGCTAGATGTGTTTCTTTATAGTAGGGTAGCTAGATGTGTGTTTTTATAGTAGGGTAGATAGATGTGTGTTTTGTGGTAGGGTAGCTAGATGTGTGTTTTGTGGTAGGGTAGCTAGATGTGTGTTTTGTGGTAGGGTAGCTAGATGTGTGTTTTTATAGTAGGGTAGCTAGATGTGTGTTTTGTGGTTGGGTAGCTAGATGTGTTTCTTTATGGTAGGGTAGCTAGATGTGTGTTTTGTGGTAGGGTAGCTAGATGTGTTTTTGTGGTTGGGTAGCTAGATGTGTTTCTTTATGGTTGGTAGCTAGATGTGTTTTTATGGTTGGGTAGCTAGATGTGTTTTTGTGGTAGGGTAGCTAGATGTGTGTTTTTATGGTTGGTAGCTAGATGTGTTTTTATGGTTGGGTAGCTAGATGTGTTTTGTGGTAGGGTAGCTAGATGTGTGTTTTGTGGTAGGGTAGCTAGATGTGTGTTTTTATAGTAGGGTAGCTAGATGTGTGTTTTGTGGTTGGGTAGCTAGATGTGTTTCTTTATGGTAGGGTAGCTAGATGTGTGTTTTGTGGTAGGGTAGCTAGATGTGTTTTTGTGGTTGGGTAGCTAGATGTGTTTCTTTATGGTTGGTAGCTAGATGTGTTTTTATGGTTGGGTAGCTAGATGTGTTTTTGTGGTAGGGTAGCTAGATGTGTGTTTTTATGGTTGGTAGCTAGATGTGTTTTTATGGTTGGGTAGCTAGATGTGTTTTATTGTTGGGTAGCTAGATGTGTGTTTTGTGGTAGGGTAGCTAGATGTGTGTTTTGTGGTAGGGTAGCTAGATGTGTGTTTTGTGGTAGGGTAGATAGATGTGTGTTTTTATAGTAGGGTAGATAGATGTGTGTTTTGTGGTAGGGTAGCTAGATGTGTGTTTTGTGGTAGGGTAGATAGATGTGTGTTTTTATAGTAGGGTAGATAGATGTGTGTTTTGTGGTAGGGTAGCTAGATGTGTGTTTTGTGGTAGGGTCGCTAGGTGTGTGTTTTGTGGTAGGGTAGCTAGATGGGTTTTCTTTCTACTCATTGTCTTGGGAAGCAGGGGTGTAGCGCTGCCGGAGGGTGGAGGAGCGACCTTACTCCCTACTGCAAACCAGAGCTTGATCAGATGGATGGGAAGCAGGGGTGTAGCGCTGCCGGAGGGTGGAGGAGCGACCTTACTCCCTACTGCAAACCAGAGCTTGATCAGATGGATATTTTAAAGCGAATTTCCTGCAATTCTACGTAGTAATGATCCATGTCCACTACTTGGTCAATTGATTTCACAGCATGTTTAATCTCTGCAAATAAACTCCATGACTGGATGGTTCCCCGTCGGTTTTATTTCACTCTGTAATAGGTGGCCCCTATATTGGAATCACGTGTTCAAGATAATCAAATCAAAGTTTATTTATGATACAGTGAAATCTACACAATACACTGAATTACCTCGTCACAGTAAAGCTCTCCTCGTAAACAGAGCCATGATATTCAGCTATATGTATTTACATGAGGTTATAGACTACAGATAGTATATGTATTTAGGTTATAGACTACAGATAGTATATGTATTTAGGCTATAGACTACAGATAGTATATGTATTTACATGAGGCTACAGATAGTATATGTATTTACATGAGGTTATAGACTACAGATAGTATATGTATTTACATGAGGCTATAGGCTACAGATAGTATATGTATTTACATGAGGCTACAGATAGTATATGTATTTACATGAGGTTATAGACTACAGATAGTATATGTATTTAGGTTATAGACTACAGATAGTATATGTATTTAGGTTATAGACTACAGATAGTATATGTATTTAGGTTATAGACTACAGATAGTATATGTATTTAGGCTATAGACTACAGATAGTATATGTATTTAGGTTATAGACTACAGATAGTATATGTATTTAGGTTATAGACTACAGATAGTATATGTATTTAGGTTATAGACTACAGATAGTATATGTATTTACATGAGACTACAGATAGTATATGTATTTAGGCTATAGACTACAGATAGTATATGTATTTACATGAGGCTACAGATAGTATATGTATTTACATGAGGTTATAGACTACAGATAGTATATGTATTTACATGAGGCTACAGATAGTATATGTATTTACATGAGGTTATAGAGTACAGATAGTATATGTATTTACATGAGGCTATAGGCTACAGATAGTATATGTATTTACATGAGGCTACAGATAGTATATGTATTTACATGAGGTTATAGGCAGACTGTAAACTACTGTTGCTTGTTCCTGAACTGGCCGAACGGCAGAGCTGTCCTTCAGCACCATCATGAAGGGCAATCACCTGACCTGACCTGTTACCTGCGTCTCAGAGTCCTACTCATCACGTTTTATAATCACAAATAGATGATTTTCACTTCCCACCATGGTGCTGGTTTAGTAAAGTTAGATCAAAGCTGAATCAATGTCCAACAAGGGCATACTGCTGAGTTAGTATTTTACACCACAGAACAGAGTACAACACCATGGCATAATCAGCCTATATAGTTACATGTTTTCGCTTGTACTTGATTGATGAATTGAGGTCATTAATTAGTAAGGAACTCTCCTCACCTGGTTGTCTAGGTCTCTCCTCACCTGGTTGTCTAGGTCTCAGTAAGGAACTCTCCTCACCTGGTTGTCTAGGTCTCAGTAAGGAACTCCCCTCACCTGGTTGTCTAGGTCTCAGTAAGGACCTCCCCTCACCTGGTTGTCTAGGTCTCAGTAAGGAACTCTCCTCACCTGGTTGTCTAGGTCTCAGTAAGGAACTCTCCTCACCTGGTTGTCCAGGTCTCAGTAAGGAACTCTCCTCACCTGGTTGTCTAGGTCTCAGTAAGGAACTCCCCTCACCTGGTTGTCTAGGTCTCCCCTCACCTGGTTGTCTAGGTCTCAGTAAGGAACTCTCCTCACCTGGTTGTCTAGGTCTCAGTAAGGAACTCTCCTCACCTGGTTGTCCAGGTCTCAGTAAGGAACTCTCCTCACCTGGTTGTCTAGGTCTCAGTAAGGAACTCCCCTCACCTGGTTGTCCAGGTCTCAGTAAGGAACTCTCCTCACCTGGTTGTCCAGGTCTCAGTAAGGAACTCCCCTCACCTGGTTGTCTAGGTCTCTCCTCACCTGGTTGTCCAGGTCTCAGTAAGGACCTCTCCTCACCTGGTTGTCCAGGTCTCAGTAAGGACCTCTCCTCACCTGGTTGTCCAGGGTTTCATTGAAAGGAAAACCCTGCAGCCACTAGGTCCTCCATGGAATGTGTTTGACTCCCCTGTGAAATATATTTTCCAGAACCCCAAAATATGTTCAGCTGTTTGAAGCTGGTGAACAAAAACTAAAGTAAAAGACACAAAAAACTAATCTTAAGAGGGGGAAGTATAGGAATATTGCTAATAGAACAGATCTACCACTTTTTAGACTTTCTTTCAGTGACTGACATATATAACATATATAACACACACTTCTATGTGAATTTAGTCGGGTAGAAAAACAACCATTTTTCGGTTAGAGATTTTCCTTAATGATAAGGATCCCAACTAAACATTTAAACGTTCACATCCCTATTTCTAACATGTTTTTGACACGGGGCTGAATACTTATTTAATCAAGATACATTAGTGTTTTATTTTTCATTCATTAAAAAAAAAAAAAAAATCTTCCACTTTACATTTTACATTTACATTTTAGTAATTTAGCAGACGCTCTTATCCAGAGTATATTCTGTCATTGACAGAAATTTATAATTAAATCCATCTTATTCCCACTTTGTAACAATAAAATGTGAACAAATCCGAGGTCGGTGAATGCTTACGATAGGCACTGTATGGGTTTACCAGAGTATCTCAGACTGGCTGATGTTGGTGTAGCCAGAGGAAGAGCCCTGGAAGGAAGGGAAGTGGACGGGTCAGGAGGTCCCACGGAGACAAAGGACAGCTGGGGAGGTGCGGAGGTGGTGTTATGGAACTATAGAGTTCCTGTCTCATAACCGTTAGTCCTTAACGTTCTTATCCTACCTCCTTTTCTTCTCTCTCTCTCTCTCTCTCTCTCTCTCTCTGTCCCCTTTTCTTCTCTCTCCCGCTGACCTGCCTCAGTACATCAAGAGAATAACACAGTGAGGTGTAGGTGGAGGAGATGAGAGGAGGGAAAGAGCAAGCATTATTCACGTCCAAACCCTCTGATTTACAGACTTCTGATGCAACATGGCTTCCTTTCTCAACGACCTCCGCTCAGAAAACACACAGGGACCACCTTCTGACGTAGAGAGATAGAAAGGGGGGGTGAGAGAGAGGCTGATGGACTAGACGGTGGTTCCCTGTAGTAGACGGTGGTTCCCTGTAGACGGGGGTTCCCTGTAGTAGACGGTGGTTCCCAGTAGTAGACGGTGGTTCCCAGTAGTAGACGGTGGTTCCCAGTAGTAGGCGGTGGTTCCCAGTAGTAGACGGTGGTTCCCAGTAGTAGACGGTGGTTCCCAGTAGTAGACGGTGGTTCCCTGTAGTAGACGGTGGTTCCCTGTAGTAGGCGGTGGTTCCCAGTAGTAGACGGTGGTTCCCTGTTGTAGACGGTGGTTCCCAGTAGTAGACGGTGGTTCCCTGTAGTAGACGGTGGTTCCCAGTAGTAGACGGTGGTTCCCTGTTGTAGACGGTGGTTCCCTGTAGTAGACGGTGGTTCCCAGTAGTAGACGGTGGTTCCCAGTAGTAGACGGTGGTTCCCAGTAGTAGACGGTGGTTCCCAGTAGTAGACGGTGGTTCCCAGTAGTAGACGGTGGTTCCCTGTAGTAGACGGTGGTTCCCAGTAGTAGACGGTGCTTCCCTGTAGTAGGCGGTGGTTCCCTGTAGACGGTGGTTCCCAGTAGTAGACGGTGGTTCCCTGTAGTAGACGGTGGTTCCCTGTAGTAGACGGTGGTTCCCAGTAGTAGACGGTGGTTCCCAGTAGTAGGCGGTGGTTCCCTGTAGTAGACGGTGGTTCCCTGTAGTAGACGGTGGTTCCCTGTAGTAGACGGTGGTTCCCAGTAGTAGGCGGTGGTTCCCTGTAGTAGGCGGTGGTTCCCTGTTGTAGACGGTGGTTCCCTGTAGTAGACGGTGGTTCCCAGTAGTAGACGGTGGTTCCCAGTAGTAGACGGTGGTTCCCAGTAGTAGACGGTGGTTCCCTGTTGTAGACGGTGGTTCCCTGTAGTAGACGGTGGTTCCCAGTAGTAGACGGTGGTTCCCTGTAGTAGACGGTGGTTCCCTGTAGTAGACGGTGGTTCCCAGTAGTAGGCGGTGGTTCCCAGTAGTAGGCGGTGGTTCCCTGTAGTAGACGGTGGTTCCCTGTAGTAGACGGTGGTTCCCTGTAGTAGACGGTGGTTCCCTGTAGTAGACGGTGGTTCCCAGTAGTAGACGGTGGTTCCCAGTAGTAGACGGTGGTTCCCTGTAGTAGGCGGTGGTTCCCAGTAGTAGACGGTGGTTCCCTGTTGTAGACGGTGGTTCCCTGTTGTAGACGGTGGTTCCCTGTAGTAGACGGTGGTTCCCTGTAGTAGACGGTGGTTCCCTGTAGTAGGCGGTGGTTCCCTGTAGTAGGCGGTGGTTCCCTGTAGTAGGCGGTGGTTCCCTGTAGTAGACGGTGGTTCCCTGTAGTAGTCGGTGGTTCCCAGTAGTAGACGGTGGTTCCCAGTAGTAGACGGTGGTTCCCTGTAGACGGTGGTTCCCTGTAGTAGACGGTGGTTCCCTGTAGTAGACGGTGGTTCCCAGTAGTAGACGGTGGTTCCCAGTAGTAGACGGTGGTTCCCTGTAGTAGACGGTGGTTCCCTGTAGTAGACGGTGGTTCCCTGTAGTAGACGGTGGTTCCCTGTAGTAGACGGTGGTTCCCTGTAGTAGACGGTGGTTCCCTGTAGTAGACGGTGGTTCCCAGTAGTAGACGGTGGTTCCCTGTAGTAGGCGGTGGTTCCCAGTAGTAGACGGTGGTTCCCTGTTGTAGACGGTGGTTCCCTGTTGTAGACGGTGGTTCCCTGTTGTAGACGGTGGTTCCCTGTAGTAGACGGTGGTTCCCTGTAGTAGGCGGTGGTTCCCTGTAGTAGACGGTGGTTCCCTGTAGTAGACGGTGGTTCCCAGTAGTAGACGGTGGTTCCCTGTAGTAGGCGGTGGTTCCCAGTAGTAGACGGTGGTTCCCTGTTGTAGACGGTGGTTCCCTGTTGTAGACGGTGGTTCCCTGTAGTAGACGGTGGTTCCCTGTAGTAGGCGGTGGTTCCCTGTAGTAGGCGGTGGTTCCCTGTAGTAGACGGTGGTTCCCTGTAGTAGACGGTGGTTCCCAGTAGTAGTCGGTGGTTCCCAGTAGTAGACGGTGGTTCCCTGTAGACGGTGGTTCCCTGTAGTAGACGGTGGTTCCCAGTAGTAGACGGTGGTTCCCTGTAGTAGGCGGTGGTTCCCTGTAGTAGACGGTGGTTCCCAGTAGTAGACGGTGGTTCCCAGTAGTAGACGGTGGTTCCCTGTAGTAGGCGGTGGTTCCCAGTAGTAGACGGTGGTTCCCTGTTGTAGACGGTGGTTCCCTGTTGTAGACGGTGGTTCCCTGTAGTAGACGGTGGTTCCCTGTAGTAGGCGGTGGTTCCCTGTAGTAGGCGGTGGTTCCCTGTAGTAGACGGTGGTTCCCTGTAGTAGACGGTGGTTCCCTGTAGTAGTCGGTGGTTCCCAGTAGTAGACGGTGGTTCCCTGTAGACGGTGGTTCCCTGTAGTAGACGGTGGTTCCCAGTAGTAGACGGTGGTTCCCTGTAGACGGTGGTTCCCTGTAGTAGTCGGTGGTTCCCTGTAGTAGTCGGTGGTTCCCTGTAGTAGTCGGTGGTTCCCTGTAGTAGTCGGTGGTTCCCAGTAGTAGACGGTGGTTCCCTGTAGTAGACGGTGGTTCCCTGTAGTAGACGGTGGTTCCCTGTAGTAGGCGGTGGTTCCCAGTAGTAGACGGTGGTTCCCTGTAGTAGACGGTGGTTCCCTGTAGTAGACGGTGGTTCCCTGTAGTAGACGGTGGTTCCCTGTAGTAGACGGTGGTTCCCAGTAGTAGACGGTGGTTCCCTGTTGTAGACGGTGGTTCCCAGTAGTAGGCGGTGTTTCCCTGTAGTAGGCGGTGGTTCCCTGTAGTAGGCGGTGGTTCCCTGTAGTAGGCGGTGGTTCCCTGTAGTAGGCGGTGGTTCCCTGTAGTAGACGGTGGTTCCCTGTAGTAGACGGTGGTTCCCAGTAGTAGTCGGTGGTTCCCAGTAGTAGACGGTGGTTCCCTGTAGACGGTGGTTCCCTGTAGTAGACGGTGGTTCCCAGTAGTAGACGGTGGTTCCCTGTAGTAGGCGGTGGTTCCCTGTAGTAGACGGTGGTTCCCAGTAGTAGACGGTGGTTCCCAGTAGTAGACGGTGGTTCCCTGTAGTAGGCGGTGGTTCCCAGTAGTAGACGGTGGTTCCCTGTTGTAGACGGTGGTTCCCTGTTGTAGACGGTGGTTCCCTGTAGTAGACGGTGGTTCCCTGTAGTAGGCGGTGGTTCCCTGTAGTAGGCGGTGGTTCCCTGTAGTAGACGGTGGTTCCCTGTAGTAGACGGTGGTTCCCTGTAGTAGTCGGTGGTTCCCAGTAGTAGACGGTGGTTCCCTGTAGACGGTGGTTCCCTGTAGTAGACGGTGGTTCCCAGTAGTAGACGGTGGTTCCCTGTAGACGGTGGTTCCCTGTAGTAGTCGGTGGTTCCCTGTAGTAGTCGGTGGTTCCCAGTAGTAGACGGTGGTTCCCTGTAGTAGACGGTGGTTCCCTGTAGTAGACGGTGGTTCCCTGTAGTAGGCGGTGGTTCCCAGTAGTAGACGGTGGTTCCCTGTAGTAGACGGTGGTTCCCTGTAGTAGACGGTGGTTCCCTGTAGTAGACGGTGGTTCCCTGTAGTAGACGGTGGTTCCCTGTAGTAGACGGTGGTTCCCTGTAGTAGACGGTGGTTCCCAGTAGTAGACGGTGGTTCCCTGTTGTAGACGGTGGTTCCCAGTAGTAGGCGGTGTTTCCCTGTAGTAGGCGGTGGTTCCCTGTAGTAGGCGGTGGTTCCCTGTAGTAGACGGTGGTTCCCTGTTGTAGGCGGTGGTTCCCTGTTGTAGACGGTGGTTCCCTGTTGTAGACGGGGGTTCCCTGTAGTAGACGGTGGTTCCCAGTAGTAGACGGTGGTTCCCAGTAGTAGACGGTGGTTCCCAGTAGTAGACGGTGGTTCCCAGTTGTAGGCGGTGGTTCCCAGTAGTAGGCGGTGGTTCCCTGTTGTAGACGGTGGTTCCCTGTAGTAGGCGGTGGTTCCCTGTAGTAGGCGGTGGTTCCCTGTAGTAGGCGGTGGTTCCCTGTAGTAGACGGTGGTAGACGGTGGTTCCCTGTAGTAGACGGTGGTTCCCTGTAGTAGACGGTGGTTCCCAGTAGGCAGAGCAGAGGCCAGTGGTTAGCTGTTGAAGTGACATCTCAAGGATGATCAATGGAAACAGGATGCACCTGAGCTCAATTTTGAGTCTCATAGCAAAGGGTCTGAATACTTAAGTAAATAAGGTATTTCTGATTTAGTTTTGTAAATAAATTTGAACAATTTTCTATAAACCTGTTTTCATTACGGGGTATTGTGTGTGTATATATATATATATATATAGTGGCTTGCGACACTATTCACTCCCTTGGCTAGATGTGGCCAAGCTTATAGAGACTCCAATTTATAAGTCGCTCTGGATAAGAGCGTCTGCTAAATGACGTAAATGTAAAAAAAATTCCTATTTTGTCGTCTTACATCCTGGAATTAAAATGGATATTCTGTGGGTTTGTATCATTTGATTTACACAACATGCCTACCACAACAACAAAAAACTGAAAACTTGAGCGTGCATAACTATTCACCCCCTCAAAGTCAATACTTTGTAGAGCCTCCTTTTGCAGGATTTACAGCTGCAAGTCTATTGGAGTCTCTATAAGCTTGGCCACATCTAGCCACTGGGCTTTTTGCCCATTCTTCAAGGCAAAACTGCTCCAGCTCCTTCAAGTTGGATGGGCTCTGCTGGTGTAAAGCAATGTTTTAAGCCATACCACAGATTCTCAATTGGATTGAGGTCTGGGCTTTGACTAGGCCATTCCAAGACATTTAAATGTTTACCCTTAAACCACTCGAGTGTTGCTTTAGCAGTATGCTTAGGGTCATTGTTCTGCTGGAAGGTGAACCTCCGTCCCAGTCTCAAATCTCTGGAAGACTGAAACAGGTTTCCCTCAAGAATTTCCCTGTATTTAGCACCATCCATCATTCCTTCAATTCTGACCAGTTTCCCAGTCCCTGCCGATGTTTTGGGAGTCTCCCACGTTTGCTTATTTTTTCTTTAAGCAATGGCTTTTTTTCTGGCCACTCTTCCATAAAGCCCAGCTCTGTGGAGTGTACGGCTTAATGTGGTCCTATGGACAGATACTCCAATCTCCGCTGTGGAGCTTTGCAGCTCCTTCAGGGTTATCTTTGGTCTCTTTGTTGCCTCTCTGATTAATTCCCTCCTTGCCTGGTCCGTGAGTTTTGGTGAGCGGCTCTCTCTTGGCAGGTTTGTTGTGGTGCCATATTCTTTCCATTTATTAATAATGGATTTAATGGTGCTCCGTGGGATGTTCAACGTTTCTGATATTTTTTAGAACCCAACCCTGATCTGTACTTCTCCACAACTTTGTCCCTGACCTGTTTAGAGAGCTCCTTTGGTCTTCATGGTGCCGCTTGCTTGGTGGTGCCCCTTGCTTAGTGGTGTTGCAGACTCTGGGGCCTATCAGAACAGGTGTATATATACTGAGATCATGTGACAGATCATGTGACACTTAGATTGCACACAGATGGACTTTATTTAACCAATTATGTTACTTATGAAGGTAATTGGTTGCACCTGATCTTATTTAGGGGCTTCATAGCAAAGTGGGTGAATAGTGCATATGCATGCACCACTTTTCCGTTTTTTATTTTTTGAAAAGTTATTCTTTTCATTTCACTTCACCAGTTTGGACTATTTTGTGTATGTCCGTTACATGAAATCCAAATAAAAATAAATTTAAATTACAGGTTGTAATGCAACAAAAAAGGAAAAATGCCAAGGGAGATGAATACTTTTGCGAGGCGTCTTTTTCTCAAACTAGACACTCTATGCTTGTCCTCTAGTTGGCCTGCTCCTCTTTCTATTTGGTAGAGCAGTTGTGCTGTCGTGAAGGGAGTAGTACACAGCGTTGTATGAGATCTTCAGTTTCTTGACAATTTCTCGCATGAAATTGCCTTAATTTCTCAGAACAAGAATAGACTGATGAGTTTCAGAAGAAAGGTCTTTGTTTCTGGCCATTTTGAGCCTGTAATCGAACCCACAAATGCTGATGCTCCAGATACTCAACTAGTCTAAAGAAGGCCAGTTTTATTGCTTCTTTAAACAGAACAACAGTTTTCAGCTGTGATAACATAATTGCAAAAGGGTTTTCTAATGATCACTTATCCTTTTAAAATGATAAACTTGGATTAGCTAACACAACGTGCCATTGGAACACAGGAGTGATGGTTGCTGATAATGGGCCTCTGTACGCCTATGTAGATATTCCATTACAAATCAGACGTTTCCAGCTACAATAGTCATTTACAACATTAACAATGTCTACACTGTATTTCTGATCAATTTGATGTTATTTTAATGGAGCAAAAATGTGCTTTTCTTTCAAAAACAAGGACATTTCTAAGTGACCCCAAACTTTTGAACGGTGATGTGTGTGTGTGTGTGTGTGTGTGTGTGTGTGTGTGTGTGTGTGTGTGTGTGTGTGTGTGTGTGTGTGTGTGTGTGTGTGTGTGATGGGATTTTTTAGACATTATAGACAGGCACAGCAGCAGGGAAGACACTTTTATTACAGGAATCATGAGGATAATGCACTTTCCCGTTTAACAAATGCATGGTTTTATCCGCCCCAAAAATGACGTTTTTATTTAGGTGACCAGGGAGAATGTGCAGCTCGCACCAGTGTGACCAATATCACACAGCCAAGTCACAGGGTCACAGTCTGGAACACTGTGCAGGAAATGAGCTTTAAAACTGCAACGTTATCTCTTAGCTCCATGCCAAACTGTGTAGATTTGCACAGAATTTGCTTTACAATGTTATCTACTCCGCTAAGATACCTTAACCTATCTAGTTAATAGACTTAGTTTACACTTCCAATGAACTGTGTGGCAGGTCAAAATAATAAACTGTCGATTCAAATCTATTCATTTTAAAATGTTGATTACTTGCCATTATCATTCACCTGATGATAAGACAAGATGTTACTTAGACTTTTTATTTTGCTAACATATTTTCGGGGCATCTGGGTCACCGGTTTGTGTGGGCAGCTGTCCCTGGGAAATAATAGTTTAAAAAATGAACTGCCCTAGATACCATCTTCCTATCACTCCAGAGGATGCAAACTACCATTCACCTCCATAACTACCTGATATTAGCATGGCAGGGAGTGTGTGTGTGACTGAGCATCCAGCCAGGCAAATACAGCATTCAGTCTCTGCTTCCATGCTGTTTTAATGCAAAGTGGGTGTTTTGAATAGTGGAGGAAGAGCGAAGTCAATTCCCTTGATACTCAGTGTGATAACACTACTTTCATCTTGGTACACGTGTAGAAAAATAGGTTTATATAAAACCAAGTTCTATATATGACAGCCTAAAGATCCAATATTAAACCAAGTTCTATATATGACACCCTAAAGATCCAATATAAAACCAAGTTCTATATATGACAGCCTAAAGATCCAATATTAAACCAAGTTCTATATATGACAGCCTAAAGATCCAATATTAAACCAAGTTCTATATATGACAGCCTAAAGATCCAATATTAAACCAAGTTCTATATATGACAGCCTAAAGATCCAATATTAAACCAAGTTCTATATATGACAGCCTAAAGATCCAATATAAAACCAAGTTCTATATATGACAGCCTAAAGATCCAATATAAAACCAAGTTCTATATATGACACCCTAAAGATCCAATATAAAACCAAGTTCTATATATGACACCCTAAAGATCCAATATAAAACCAAGTTCTATATATGACAGCCTAAAGATCCAATATAAAACCAAGTTCTATATATGACACCCTAAAGATCCAATATAAAACCAAGTTCTATATATGACACCCTAAAGATCCAATATAAAACCAAGTTCTATATATGACAGCCTAAAGATCCAATATAAAACCAAGTTCTATATATGACACCCTAAAGATCCAATATAAAACCAAGTTCTATATATGACAGCTTAAAGATCCAATATAAAACCAAGTTCTATATATGACAGCCTAAAGATCCAATATAAAACCAAGTTCTATATATGACACCCTAAAGATCCAATATTAAACCAAGTTCTATATATGACACCCTAAAGATCCAATATTAAACCAAGTTCTATATATGACACCCTAAAGATCCAATATTAAACAGAGTTCTATGTATGACACCCTAAATGTCTGAGGCATTTCTAAGACAGTGAGGAAGGCAAGGTCAGGGCTTCGCACGCTGCATGGTACACCCTTTGACGGCTTCCGAGATTTAAAAAATAACTGTAGTCCTGCTTTGTGGCATTTGGCGAAGGCTCGATGTTACGTTGATCGCACTATACGTTTCTGTTGTGTAGACATGGTTGGCCATGTTTGATAGAGCCATTTCAGCCATGTTCCTACTGGCGGATTCATTGCTTAATATTCAAGCAGACACATTTTTTTTTCCTGTGTTTGAAAGACTACAACTTGTGTTGGGCAGTGCTTCGTGCTCCGGCCCTGTCCCTCCCCCAAGACGGCCTTTTTTTTAAAAGGAGGCGGACACTAACAACAATCCTTTGGGTAAAACTGAAAGAACTGACCAGACTCAATGGCTTCAAGTGATTCCTCTCATCAACACGAATTCAACGATGGAGCATCTATTAGCTACATGGTGACATTCAGCCATACATGTTTCAACCTGAATATAGAGAAGAGGATTCGAAAACAAAGAGTTGAATTTAGCTAAAGTTAGAAGCTCAACCGATGAAGCTACAGCCGATGTCGGCACCAAGAGGTCAGATGACAAATACGGTACCTAGCTAAGTAAGTTATTTTTCCTGTAAGCCATCTAGCTAACTTTAGTTTATCTACTGAAACCCATATTGTGTATTGCTGGCTGAAATACTACTGTATTACAGTGGGGGGGAAATCAAATAATTTTTCTGTTTGGTAACTTAGCTAGCTAGCTAACCAACCAACTACCGGTAACCATATCTATGACTAAAAATAGAAGAGGTTTTACAATCTGAGATCTTTTGTATCTTTATTGTAAACACCTCTTCTCTTTTTAGTAGTAGATATGGCTACTAAACAGCAAGCTACAATGTTACAAACAGCCACCAAAAGCTAGGTTTGCCAGCAAACGTTAGCACCTGACTGGAGTTGGCTAGCTAGTTAGCCTGGTGCCTGCTAACTTATGCGCCACGCCTCACATTTGTAACTTGTTCGCAAATGTGTAACATCAGCAACTAGATAATTTTTACTAGCTAGCTATGTAACATAATGGATGAGGGTTGACATTGGTTATGATTATGACCATGGATGTATTTCAATCTCACTACATTACAGGCATGTTGCAAGATAGTGAGGAGAAACAATATTACAACAATTTACTGTTAGAAAATCTCTGAAACTGTAGCTATAAAAATATTTGCCTGAGCATGCCTGATAGACATGGCTATAGGTAGATACTGTCTGCCTACCTACCTAAGCTCATTTGTATGTTCTGGTCACTGTGCAATGGTTGAAGGTTATGCCATATTTCTTCCTATTAGGGTAGATATTTGTTTTAATGTAGTCCCTGTGCCTTTGCACATTTATGCAGGTTTAACTAGTCCCTAATGTTAAAGTTAAGCTGGCATGGTTCAACTGTTGTTCAAACTGTACAATAGAGTATAGTTTTTGTCTTCCAGACGATACCTTGTGGTGCCTGGGCTTCTTCCTGCAGTGGATTCTAGATACTGAAACAGAATTCCTTTGCCTGCGGTGTGTCATTGTAGCAGAACTGTATCCAGTGAAGTGTATTCCTCTCGAGGGATTAGACATTATGCTGGATTTCAAGCAGATGATTCATGAGGAGCTGAATGGCAGTTTGGTCGATCATGACAACACTCCTCCCACAGCTGTGCAAGTATTCCCTGAGCTTAGTGTGTTCCTTTGTGAATGGCAGTTTCATCATGACCACCTCTCCCATCATCTGCTGATCACCAGTTCTCTTAGCCACAGACTGTTACACCAGTTAGTGTGATTTAACCACAGATTGTTGGTGTCCATTACTGGGAGTTACAGGATAGCTTCCGTTTGGTGTAGCACAGAGTCTTCAACCAATCTTAACGATGTCATCTTCGTCCTCCATTCGAGGAAACAGGAGTCTCACAAAACGTCTATGTTCAGTTGCAGGGGGTCAGTTTGAATTTAGAAAATGCTCCGTTATTAAAATAAACACATTTTTTGCTCCATAAAGTAATCCAACAAGGTGTGCGCCACCATCGTGTCTATTTCAAGTCTTCTCACTCATTGATCGAAACATGTCTCTGTCATCATGACATGCAGCACTGGAGAGCTACTGTCCTGTAGGTTTTAACTCCAACCCTGTTCCTGGAGAGATACCCTCCTGTAGGTTTTCACTACAACCCTGTTTCTGGAGAGATACCCTCCTGTAGGTTTTCACTACAACCCTGTTTCTGGAGAGATACCCTCCTGTAGGTTTTAACTCCAACCCTGTTTCTGAAGAGATACCCTCCTGTAGGTTTTAACTCCAACCCTGTTCCTGGAGAGATACCCCTGCTGTAGGTTTTAACCTCTCTAGGGTATGTGGGACGAAATCGTCCCACCTACTCAACAGCCAGTGGAATCCCGTGGCGCGTTATTCAAATACCCTAGAAATGCTATTACTTCAATTTCTCAAACATATGACTATTTTACACCATTTTAAAGACAAGACTCTCGTTAATCTAACCACACTGTCCAATTTCAAAAAGGCTTTACAACGAAAGCAAAACATTAGATTATGTCAGCAGAGTACCCAGCCAGAAATAATCAGACACCCATTTTTCAAGCTAGCATATAATGTCACATAAACCCAAACCACAGCTAAATGCAGCACTAACCTTTGATGATCTTCATCAGATGACACCCCTAGGACGTTTTGTTCAATCAAGTTCATATTTATATCAAAAAACAGCTTTTTACATTAGCATGTGACGTTCAGAACTAGCATTCCCACCGAACACTTCCGGTGAATTTACTAAATTACTCACGATAAACGTTCACAAAAAACATAACAATTATTTTAAGAATTATAGATACAGAACTCCTTTATGCAATCGCTACATCCAATTTTAAAATAGCTTTTCGGCAAAAGCACATTTTGCAATATTCTGAGTAGATAGCCCAGCCATCATGGCTAGCTATTTTGAACCCCACCAAGTTTGGCCCTCACCAAACTCCGATTTACTATTAGAAAAATTTGATTACCTTTGCTGTTCTTCGTCAGAATGCACTCCCAGGACTTCTACTTCAATAACAAATGTTGGTTTGGTTCAAAATAATCCATAGTTATGTTCAAATATCCTCTGTTTTCTTAGTGCGTTCAAGACACTATCCGAAGGGTGACGCGCCCGACGCGTTTCGTGACAAAAAAATTCTAAATATTCCATTACCGTACTTCGAAGCATGTCAACCGCTGTTTAAAATTTTTATGCGATTTTTCTCGTAAAAAAGCGATAATATTCCGACCGGGAAACCCTGTTTTAGTTCAAAGACGAAAAAATAAAAACATGGTGTCGCCTCGTGCACGCGCCTCAGTCTCATTGTTCTCAGATCGACCACTATCCAAATGCGCTACTGTTTTTCAGCCAGGGCCTGCAAAGACATCATTCAGCGGTTTGCCGCCTTCTGAGAGCCTATGGGAGCCGTAGGAAGTGTCACGTTACAGCAGAGATCCTCTGTTTTCAATAAAGAGAGTGTAGAAGCCCAAGAAATGGTCAGAGACGGCACTTCCTGTAAGGAATCTTCTCAGGTTTTTGCCTGCCATATGAGTTCTGTTATACTCACAGACACCATTCAAACAGTTTTAGAAACTTTAGGGTGTTTTCTATCCAAAGCCAATAATTATATGCATATTCTAGTTTCTGGACAGTAGTAATAACCAGATGAAATCGGGTACGTTTTTTATCCGGCCTTGCAAATACTGCCCCCTATCCCCAACAGGTTAACTCCAACCCTGTTCCTGGAGAGATACCGTCCTGTAGGTTTACACTCCAACCCTAATCTAGCACACCTGATTCTAATAATTAACTGGTTGATAAGCTGAACCAGGTTAGTTACAACTGGGGTTGTAGTGAAAACCTACAGGAGGGTATCTCTCCAGGAACAGGGTTGGAGTTAAAACCTCCAGGAGGGTATCTCTCCAGGAACAGGGTTGGAGTTAAAACCTACAGGAGGGTATCTCTCCAGGAACAGGGTTGGAGTTAAAACCTACAGGAGGGTATCTCTCCAGGAACAGGGTTGGAGTTAAAACCTACAGGAGGGTACCTCTCCAGGAACAGGGTTGGAGTTAAAACCTACAGGAGGGTATCTCTCCAGGAACAGGGTTGGAGTTAAAACCTACAGGAGGGTAACTCTCCAGGAACAGGGTTGGAGTTAAAACCTACAGGACGGTATCTCTCCTGGAACAGGGTTGGAGCTAAAACCTACAGGAGGGTAGCTCTCCAGGAACAGGGTTGGAGTTAAAACCTACAGGAGGGTATCTCTCCAGGAACAGGGTTGGAGTTAAAACCTACAGGAGAGTTGCTATCCAGGAACAGGGTTGGAGTTAAAACCTACAGGAGAGTTGCTATCCAGGAACAGGGTTGGAGTTAACAAATGTCTCACCAAGCTCTCTCTCTGTGTGTGTGTGTGTGTGTGTGTGTGTGTGTGTGTGTGTGTGTGTGTGTGTGTGTGTGTGTGTGTGTGTGTGTGTGTTGGTATGACGGGGAGGTCAGAGCTCGCCTGGTCTGCCAAGACATTCCTGTCCGGTAACACCATTTTCACCGCCGGCCAAAGATCAGCTCAGCCTCCCTGGTTACTAGGGTGTAACCCGCCTGGCTAGGCTACACGAGGTAGAGCTGGCTAGGCTACACGAGGTAGAGCTGGCTAGGCTACACGAGGTAGAGCAGGCTAGGCTACACGAGGTAGAGCAGGCTAGGCTACACGAGGTAGAGATGGCTAGGCTACATGAGGTAGAGATGGCTAGGCTACACGAGGTAGAGCTGGCTAGGCTACACGAGGTAGAGGTGGCTAGGCTACACGAGGTAGAGGTGGCTAGGCTACACGAGGTAGAGCTGGCTAGGCTACACGAGGTAGAGCTGGCTAGGCTACACGAGGTAGAGCTGGCTAGGCTACACGAGGTAGAGCTGGCTAGGCTACACGAGGTAGAGCTGGCTAGGCTACACGAGGTAGAGATGGCTAGGCTACACGAGGTAGAGCTGGCTAGGCTACACGAGGTAGAGATGGCTAGGCTACACGAGGTAGAGATGGCTAGGCTACACGAGGTAGAGCTGGCTAGGCTACACGAGGTAGAGCTGGCTAGGCTACACGAGGTAGAGGTGGCTAGGCTACACGAGGTAGAGATGGCTAGGCTACACGAGGTAGAGCTGGCTAGGCTACACGAGGTAGAGCTGGCTAGGCTACACGAGGTAGAGCTGGCTAGGCTACACGAGGTAGAGCTGGCTAGGCTACACGAGGTAGAGCTGGCATGGCTACACGAGGTAGAGATGGCTAGGCTACACGAGGTAGAGCTGGCTAGGCTACACGAGGTAGAGCTGGCTAGGCTACACGAGGTAGAGCTGGCTAGGCTACACGAGGTAGAGCTGGCTAGGCTACACGAGGTAGAGATGGCTAGGCTACACGAGCTGGCTAGGCTACACGAGCTGGCTAGGCTACCCGAGGTAGAGATGGCTAGGCTACACGAGGTAGAGCTGGCTAGGCTACACGAGGTAGAGCTGGCTAGGCTACCCGATCTGGCTAGGCTACCCGATCTGGCTAGGCTACCCGAGCTGGCTCGGCTACACGAGGTAGAGATGGCTAGGCTACACGAGGTAGGGATGGCTAGGCTACACGAGGTAGAGATGGCTAGGCTACACGAGGTAGTGCTGGCTAGGCTACACGAGGTAGAGCTGGCTAGGCTACATGAAGTAGAGCTGGCTAGGCTACACGAGGTAGAGATGGCTAGGCTACACGAGGTAGAGCTGGCTAGGCTACACGCGGTAGAGATGGCTAGGCTACACGAGGTAGAGCTGGCTAGACTACATGAGGTAGAGCTGGCTAGGCTACACGAGGTAGAGCTGGCTAGGCTACCCGATCTGGCTAGGCTACCCGAGCTGGCTAGGCTACACGAGGTAGAGCTGGCTAGGCTACACGAGGTAGAGATGGCTAGGCTACACGAGGTAGAGCTGGCTAGACTACACGAGGTAGAGCTGGCTAGGCTACACGAGGTAGAGCTGGCTAGGCTACACGAGGTAGAGCTGGCTAGGCTACCCGAGGTAGAGCTGGCTAGGCTACACGAGGTAGAGGGCTGGGGTCCAGCGCAGCTAGTAAGCTCCAGGCTGGGAAGAGAGGCTGGATGATGAACCATTAGACTGGGCACTAGGGGGAAAAAATTGATAGTTACATATCGGGGTGTTATTTTTGACGGTATATTGTGTTGTATCGTTTTGCTAGATTTCTGTACCTGCACCAAAACTCCAGTATGTTTCCTTCATAGCTTTTGTTCCCCATCTTTTTTTGAAAATAGGGAGCCAATTTGTTGTAGCACTTCTACTTCCATGACTGATCTAAACTAGTTCCCTCATGGCTCTCTCTGGTCCCTCTGCAGCAGACATATGGTGCTCTTAACCATTCAGAAATCATACAACATAGTTATATGTCCATGATATCGCACCGAGACAGGTAAACCAAAGATCAAAGATCAAAATTAACAGTCAGTATCGGGTGTGGCCACCAGCTGCATTAAGTACTGCAGTGCATCTCCTCCTCATGGACTGCACCAGGTTTGCCAGTTCTTGCTGTGAGATGTTACCCCACTCTTCCACCAAGGCACCTGCAAGTAAAACACTATCTATGAGTGGTGATGCCCCCTAGTAAAATATACAGTCAACATGGGCTATATATTATTAGGCAGGTTTTCGTTTTGAGCCCCGAGGCAGGTTCAGGTTTTCGTTTTGAGCCCCGAGGCAGGTTCAGGTTTTCGTTTTGAGCCCTGAGGCAGGTTTTCTGGCAGTGGCTTCTGATTAAATTCCATTTTCACAGAACAGCTTGTTTCGATGAAGCTCTCTTGTTCAGATATCGGTAAGTGGACTGGAGGCAGGGCATGAAAGGGATAACGAATCCAGTTGTTTGTGTCGTCCGTTTCGGGAAAGTACCTGCGTAATTGCTCACCCAACTCACTCAGGTGCTTCGCTATTTCACGTTTGACATTGTCCGTAAGCTTGAGTTCATTTGCACACAAAAAATGATACAATGATGGAAAGACCTGTGTGTTGTCCTTGTTAATGCAGACAGAGAAGAGATCCAACTTCTTAATCATAGCCTGCATTTTGTCCCGCTCATTGAATATAGTTGCGGAGAGTCCCTGTAATCCTAGATTCAGATCATTCAGGTGAGAAAAAAAATCACCCAGATAGGGCCATTCTATACTGCTGAAGTACAGTTCTAGAGCACTCAGACATTACATGTATCCATCACAGTAACATTCTATACTGTTGAAGTACAGTTCTAGAACATGTATCCATCACAGTAACATTCTATACTGTTGAAGTACAGTTCTAGAACACTCAGACATTACATGTATCCATCACAGTAACATTCTATACTGTTGAAGTACAGTTCTAGAACATGTATCCATCACAGTAACATTCTTTACCGTTGAAGTACAGTTCTAGAACATGTATCCATCACAGTAACATTCTATACTGTTGAAGTACAGTTCTAGAACATGTATCCATCACAGTAACATTCTATACTGTTGAAGTACAGTTCTAGAACATGTATCCATCACAGTAACATTCTTTACCGATCAAGTACAGTTCTTGATCATTGTACATACCATTAGTCGTATGGACTTCATCCACAAGGATTCAGATGGTTTCTGAGCAGTATAGGACAGAGGCCTATACATCTTTCCCGGTCTTCCCTAACCAGATTTCCAGACTTCCCGAAGACGAGGTCTTATGCACCCTCCCATATAGCGTTCTTGTTTTCCTCCACAACCACCACTCAGACCCAGGGCTGTTGCCGGGCGGATTTGGTCCTCCGTCCACCACAGTCTTTAGCAGGGACACGACTGTCAGAATTCAAGGCTGTTTTCCTAGCTTCTTGAAGACTAGAGCTAGCTGGTAAATTAGGCTTTTCCCCAAAGGCTCAAAATGCTTCTAGTTGCTCTGCTTTAATCCCTAAATTGGTGGTTACTTTGTGGCAGTATCTCCTTTTCAGAAAGATCCATCACTGAGTTTTTCTCCTTTCAGTGTTAGTTAGCTAAACTAGCTAGCCAGCTAGCCTAACTTTAGCTTGGCTTGTTTACCTCTCTAATGGGGGGTGTTGCGCATGCTAATAGCTGTATGAGAACCAATCAAAATGTCCTCCTCTTTTACAAGCCTGAGATACCAGACCGGTAAGCCAGGCTCATTAAAATGTACCAGAGGCCACCAGTATAGAGCTTTGTTGAGCCTGGCTGGCTACTTTTTCTATTTGGCTAGCTACTCCACGTACTGAGGGGAAACACTGGCATATAGCATTTATTGTTATATGCCAGATCACACAGGTATCAGAATGTCCCTTTATAAGAGCTCCTAACATTTTTTTACATTTTAGTCATTTAGCAGACGCTCTTATCCAGAGCGACTTACAGTAGTGAATACATACATTTCATACATGTTATTTATTTTATTTTTATTTTTTTTAATTTTTTTCCTGTGCTGGCCCCCCGTGGGAATCGAACCCACAACCCTGGTGTTGCAAACACCATGCTCTACCAACTGAGCTACAGGGAAGGCGTAATATAGACCATAATATAACTGTCTGAATACCCTCTCAGTAACCATAACAACCTTTCCTGTTGTTTCCCAACAGGCATTGGGAAGGTGAAGCGGAAAACGGGGATGCGTGACACGGCCTCCAACGCGGACGCTGACATGTACTCCGACAACGGCGAGCGCCTGTACGACCTCAACCTGCCGGCGCTCGTCAAGTTCAGCTACACCGCCGAGCGGGAGGACGAGCTCTCGTTGGTCAAGGGCACCCACGTCATCGTCATGGAGAAGTGTAGCGATGGCTGGTGGCGTGGGGGGTACCAGGGTTGTTCCGGGTGGTTCCCTTCCAACTACGTGACGGAGGACGCAGACGGGACAGCGGGGGGAGGAGGAGGTTTGGGGGACCCGGCGGGGTCGCTGACGGAAAAGATAGCGACAGTAGTTCACAGTGCGTCTAACGGGAACCGGGTCCTCCACTCGGTGCAGGCGCTCTACCCTTTCAGCTCGGGGAACGACGAGGAGCTGAACTTTGAGAAGGGAGAGGTGATGGAGGTGGTAGAGAAACCAGACAACGACCCTGAGTGGTGGAAGTGCCGTAAAGCAGATGGACAGCTGGGACTAGTGCCTAAGAACTACGTCACTGTGCTACCTCCACAGCAGGACTCCACTACCCAGAATGCCTCACCGGGCCCCGCGGGGCCGCCCACGCCCGACTGCGACTACATCTCTCCGGCCACGGTGGGGCGGTTTGCGGGGAAGCAGTGGTACTATGGCAAGGTGACGCGACATCAGGCGGAGGTGGCTCTCAACCAGAGAGGAGCGGAGGGAGACTTCCTCATCAGAGACTCTGAGTCATCGGTGAGTCCTGGCCGTTATCTATAACTCCATCTGTAGAGAACTATACAGCCATCTGTAGAGAGCTATACAGCCATCTGTAGAGAGCTATACAGCCATCTGTAGAGAGCGATACAGCCATCTGTAGAGAGCTATACAGCCATCTGTAGAGAACTATTCAGCCATCTGTAGAGAGCTATATAGCCATCTGCAGAGAGCTATACAGCCATCTGCAGAGAGCTATACAGCCATCTGTAGAGAGCTATACAGCCATCTGTAGAGAGCTATACAGCCATCTGTAGAGAGCTATACAGCCATCTGCAGAGAACTATACAGCCATCTGCAGAGAGCTATACAGCCATCTGCAGAGAGCTATACAGCCATCTGTAGAGAGCTATACAGCCATCTGTAGAGAGCGATACAGCCATCTGTAGAGAGCGATACAGCCATCTGTAGAGAGCGATACAGCCATCTGTAGAGAGCTATACAGCCATCTGTAGAGAGCTATACAGCCATCTGCAGAGAACTATACAGCCATCTGTAGAGAGCTATACAGCCATCTGTAGAGAGCTATACAGCCATCTGTAGAGAGCTATACAGCCATCTGTAGAGAACTATACAGCCATCTGTAGAGAACTATACAGCCATCTGTAGAGAGCTATACAGCCATCTGTAGAGAGCTATACAGCCATCTGTAGAGAGCTATACAGCCATCTGTAGAGAGCTATACAGCCATCTGTAGAGAGCTATACAGCCATCTGTAGAGAGCTATACAGCCATCTGTAGCTCAGTGTAGACTTCCTCATCAGAGACATCTAGCAGTTGTAGAGCGAACGATAGGTAATGTATTTATCTCAACGTTTTAGTTGCCATCTGCCTTTATGTCTCCAGCCGTAAATGATCATCCGCTCTGTCATGGTCCTGAATGTTAGTGATCATCCGCTCTGTCATGGTCCTGAATGTTAGTGGTCATCCGCTCTGTCATGGTCCTGAATGTTAGTGATCATCCGCTCTGTCATGGTCCTGAATGTTAGTGGTCATCCGCTCTGTCATGGTCCTGAATGTTAGTGGTCATCCGCTCTGTCATGGTCCTGAATGTTAGTGGTCATCCGCTCTGTCATGGTCCTGAATGTTAGTGATCATCCGCTCTGTCATGGTCCTGAATGTTAGTGGTCATCCGCTCTGTCATGGTCCTGAATGTAAGTGATCATCCGCTCTGTCATGGTCCTGAATGTAAGTGGTCATCCGCTCTGTCATGGTCCTGAATGTTAGTGGTCATCCGCTCTGTCATGGTCCTGAATGTAAGTGGTCATCCGCTCTGTCATGGTCCTGAATGTTAGTGGTCATCCGCTCTGTCATGGTCCTGAATGTTAGTGGTCATCCGCTCTGTCATGGTCCTGAATGTAAGTGGTCATCCGCTCTGTCATGGTCCTGAATGTTAGTGGTCATCCTCTCTGTCATGGTCCTGAATGTAAGTGATCATCCGCTCTGTCATGGTCCTGAATGTAAGTGGTCATCCGCTCTGTCATGGTCCTGAATGTTAGTGATCATCCGCTCTGTCATGGTCCTGAATGTTAGTGATCATCCGCTCTGTCATGGTCCTGAATGTTAGTGGTCATCCGCTCTGTCATGGTCCTGAATGTAAGTGATCATCCGCTCTGTCATGGTCCTGAATGTTAGTGATCATCCGCTCTGTCATGGTCCTGAATGTTAGTGGTCATCCGCTCTGTCATGGTCCTGAATGTTAGTGATCATCCGCTCTGTCATGGTCCTGAATGTTAGTGGTCATCCGCTCTGTCATGGTCCTGAATGTTAGTGGTCATCCGCTCTGTCATGGTCCTGAATGTTAGTGGTCATCCGCTCTGTCATGGTCCTGAATGTTAGTGGTCATCCGCTCTGTCATGGTCCTGAATGTTAGTGATCATCCGCTCTGTCATGGTCCTGAATGTTAGTGGTCATCCGCTCTGTCATGGTCCTGAATGTAAGTGATCATCCGCTCTGTCATGGTCCTGAATGTAAGTGGTCATCCGCTCTGTCATGGTCCTGAATGTTAGTGGTCATCCGCTCTGTCATGGTCCTGAATGTAAGTGGTCATCCGCTCTGTCATGGTCCTGAATGTTAGTGGTCATTCGCTCTGTCATGGTCCTGAATGTTAGTGGTCATCCGCTCTGTCATGGTCCTGAATGTAAGTGGTCATCCGCTCTGTCATGGTCCTGAATGTTAGTGGTCATCCTCTCTGTCATGGTCCTGAATGTAAGTGATCATCCGCTCTGTCATGGTCCTGAATGTAAGTGGTCATCCGCTCTGTCATGGTCCTGAATGTTAGTGATCATCCGCTCTGTCATGGTCCTGAATGTTAGTGGTCATCCGCTCTGTCATGGTCCTGAATGTAAGTGATCGTCCTCTCTGTCATGGTCCTGAATGTAAGTGGTCATCCGCTCTGTCATGGTCCTGAATGTTAGTGATCATCCGCTCTGTCATGGTCCTGAATGTTAGTGATCATCCGCTCTGTCATGGTCCTGAATGTAAGTGGTCATCCGCTCTGTCATGGTCCTGAATGTTAGTGATCATCCGCTCTGTCATGGTCCTGAATGTTAGTGATCATCCGCTCTGTCATGGTCCTGAATGTTAGTGGTCATCCGCTCTGTCATGGTCCTGAATGTTAGTGGTCATCCGCTCTGTCATGGTCCTGAATGTTAGTGGTCATCCGCTCTGTCATGGTCCTGAATGTTAGTGGTCATCCGCTCTGTCATGGTCCTGAATGTTAGTGGTCATCCGCTCTGTCATGGTCCTGAATGTTAGTGGTCATCCGCTCTGTCATGGTCCTGAATGTTAGTGGTCATCCGCTCTGTCATGGTCCTGAATGTTAGTGATCATCCGCTCTGTCATGGTCCTGTTGCTGTAAAGCTGTCAGCGGGTTTAGAGGCTGGTGACGTAAGGACTGTAGGAACAATGTCTCAGATCTGGGGATTGATTTAATATCGCAGGATGATTATTAACATGTCAACATTCCAGCTGAGCCCTGTGTTTTAACGCTTTGCCCTCCCTTCCATCTCTCTCTCTGTCTCTCTCTCCATCTACCCCCCTCCCTTCGCTCTCTCTCTCTCTCTCTCTCTCTCTCTCTCTCTCTGTCTACCCCTCTCTCTCTCCTCTCTCTCTCCTCTCTCTCTCCTCTCTCTGTCTACCCCCCTCCCTTCCCTCCCTCTCTCTCTCTCTCTCTCTCTCTGTCTACCCCCCTCCCTTCCCGCTCTCTCTCTCTCTGTCTACCCCCTCTCTCTCTGTCTACCCCCTCCCTTCTCTCTCTCGCTCTGTCTCCCCTCTCTCTCTCTCTCTTTCTCTCTCTCTCTCCTCTCTGTCTCTCTCTGTCTACCCCCCTCCCTTCCCTCCCTCTTTCTCTCTTCCTGTTTCTGTCTCACCCCTCCCTTCTCTCTCTCCCTCTCTGTCTCCCCCCTCCCCCCTCCCTCTCTGTCTCCCCCCTCCCTCTCTGTCTCTCACCTCCCTCTCTGTCTCCCCCCTCCCTCTCTGTCTCTCTCTCTGTCTCCCCCTCCCTCTTTCTCTCTCTTTCTGTTTCTGTCTCCCCCTCCCTTCTCACTCTCCCCCCTCCCTCTCACTCTCCCCCTCCCTCCCTCTCTGTCTCCCCCTCCCTCTCTGTCTCTCTCTCTCTCTTTCTCTCTCTTTCTGTTTCTGTCTCCCCCTCCCTTCTCACTCTCCCCCTCCCTCTCACTCTCCCCCCTCCCTCTCTCTCTGTCTCCCTCCCTCTTTCTCTCTCTTTCTGTTTCTGTCTCCCCCTCCCTTCTCACTCTCCCCCCTCCCTCTCACTCTCCCCCCTCCCTCTCTCTCTGTCTCCCTCCCTCTTTCTCTCTTTTTCTGTTTCTCTGTCTCCCCCTCTCACTCACTTTCGTCCCTCCAGCCCAGTGATTTCTCCATCTCTCTGAAGGCCCAGGGGAAGAACAAGCATTTTAAGGTTCAGTTGAAGGATGTCGTGTACTGCATCGGCCAGAGGAAGTTCAGTTCTCTGGAGGACTTGGTGGAACACTACAAGAAGGCTCCCATCTTCACCAGCGAGCAGGGAGACAAGCTCTACCTGGTTAAGGCCCTGGCTGCCTCTTAAAACACACACACTGACAAACACACACACACACACACACACACACACACACACACACACACACACACACACACACACACACACACACACACACACACACACAGAGACAAACGTACAGTAACAGACTTTTACACATCACAAGGACTTCCTATGTGCTGGGAGCTGTGATCATTCCATTAGGAAAGAGGGAGGAGGAGAGACGGATGGGAGTGGAGAGGGAGGAGGAGGAGAGATGGATGGGAGTGGAGAGGGAGGAGGAGGAGAGATGGATGGGAGTGGAGAGGGAGGAGGAGGAGAGATGGATGGGAGTGGAGAGGGAGGAGGAGGAGGGGAGACGGATGGGAGTGGAGAGGGAGGAGGAGGAGAGACGGATGGGAGTGGAGAGGGAGGAGGAGGAGAGACGGATGGGAGTGGAGAGGGAGGAGGAGGAGAGACGGATGGGAGTGGAGAGGGAGGAGGAGGAGAGACGGATGGGAGTGGAGAGGGAGGAGGAGGAGAGACGGATGGGAGTGGAGAGGGAGAAAAGGACATTGGGACTCTCCTTTATGGAAATCATTCTATCTTACCCAGATCATGTTTTTACTTCTTCTATGTCATAATGCCATCTTCATCTTCTAGATATAGGTTGTTTCTGTTTATAATATATATATATATATATATATTATATATTCTTTTAAGTTTCTTTAAAAAATAAATAAAAAAAGGTGATGTTTTGAACTCAAACAACAAGGAGTCGCAGTGACGAGGCGGTTTGGTCGTCGGTCGGCGACGAGGCGGTTTGGTCGTCGGTCGGCGACGAGGCGGTTTGGGTCGGCGACGAGGCGGTTTGTTTGGTCGTCGGTCGGCGACGAGGCGGTTTGGTCGTCGGTCGGCGATCCAGAATGTAGCCTGGCTACACATTTCAACAGACTTGTCGGTCTCAACTCTTTCAACAACTGATATGTGGTGGACAATAAATCCACACTGCTCAACCTAAATAAAAAATGATTAAGTGACCAAAGTTTATTTATTGGTTTAATTTCACCCATCATAGTTATTGATACACTATATGTACAGCACTATTTGGACACCCCTTCAAATGAGTGGGTTCGGCTATTTCAGCCACACCCGTTGCATAAAATCCAGCACACCGCCATGCAATCTCCATAGACAAACATTGGCAGTAGAACGGCCCCGTACCGAAGAGCTCAGTGACTTTCAACGTGGCACCATCATAGGATGACACCTTTCAAACAAGTCAGTTCGTCAAATGTCTACCCTGCTAAGCTGTCCTGATCAACTGTATTAATGAATGAAATGTTATTTTCGTGTCAAATCACCTGTAGTGGCTTCCTTTCCTCTTTACCGTAGCCACTGGGTTGGGTTAGTGTAGTGGCTTCCTTTCCTCTTTACCGTAGCCACTGGGTTAGGGTTAGTGTAGTGGCTTCCTTTCCTCTTTACCGTAGCCACTGGGTTAGTGTAGTAGCTTCCTTTCCTCTTTACCGTAGCCACTGGGTTAGTGTAGTAGCTTCCTTTCCTCTTTACCGTAGCGACTGGGTTATTGTAGTAGCTTTCTTTCCTCTTTACCGTAGCCACTGGGTTAGTGTAGTGGCTTCCTTTCCTCTTTACCGTAGCCACTGGGTTAGGGTTAGTGTAGTAGCTTCCTTTCCTCTTTACCGTAGCCACTGGGTTAGTGTAGTAGCTTCCTTTCCTCTTTACCGTAGCCACTGGGTTAGTGTAGTAGCTTCCTTTCCTCTTTACCGTAGCCACTGGGTTAGTGTAGTGGCTTCCTTTCCTCTTTACCGTAGCCACTGGGTTAGTGTAGTAGCTTCCTTTCCTCTTTACCGTAGCCACTGGGTTAGTGTAGTGGCTTCCTTTCCTCTTTACCGTAGCCACTGGGTTAGGGTTAGTGTAGTAGCTTCCTTTCCTCTTTACCGTAGCCACTGGGTTAGTGTAGTGGCTTCCTTTCCTCTTTACCGTAGCCACTGGGTTAGTGTAGTAGCTTCCTTTCCTCTTTACCGTAGCCACTGGGTTAGTGTAGTAGCTTCCTTTCCTCTTTACCGTAGCCACTGGGTTAGGGTTAGTGTAGTGGCTTCCTTTCCTCTTTACCGTAGCCACTGGGTTAGTGTAGTAGCTTCCTTTCCTCTTTACCGTAGCCACTGGGTTAGTGTAGTGGCTTCCTTTCCTCTTTACCGTAGCCACTGGGTTAGTGTAGTGGCTTCCTTTCCTCTTTACCGTAGCCACTGGGTTAGGGTTAGTGTAGTAGCTTCCTTTCCTCTTTACCGTAGCCACTGGGTTAGGGTTAGTGTAGTGGCTTCCTTTCCTCTTTACCGTAGCCACTGGGTTAGGGTAGTAGCTTCCTTTCCTCTTTACCGTAGCCACTGGGTTAGGGTTAGTGTAGTAGCTTCCTTTCCTCTTTACCGTAGCCACTGGGTTAGGGTTAGTGTAGTAGCTTCCTTTCCTCTTTACCGTAGCCACTGGGTTAGTGTAGTAGCTTCCTTTCCTCTTTACCGTAGCCACTGGGGGGTTAGTGTAGTAGCTTCCTTTCCTCTTTACCGTAGCCACTGGGTTAGTGTAGTAGCTTCCTTTCCTCTTTACCGTAGCCACTGGGTTAGTGTAGTGGCTTCCTTTCCTCTTTACCGTAGCCACTGGGTTAGTGTAGTAGCTTCCTTTCCTCTTTACCATAGCCACTGGGTTAGGGTTAGTGTAGTGGCTTCCTTTCCTCTTTACCGTAGCCACTGGGTTAGTGTAGTGGCTTCCTTTCCTCTTTACCGTAGCCACTGGGTTAGTGTAGTAGCTTCCTTTCCTCTTTACCGTAGCCACTGGGTTAGTGTAGTAGCTTCCTTTCCTCTTTACCGTAGCCACTGGGTTAGTGTAGTGGCTTCCTTTCCTCTTTACCGTAGCCACTGTGGGTTAGTGTAGTAGCTTCCTTTCCTCTTTACCGTAGCCACTGGGTTAGTGTAGTGGCTTCCTTTCCTCTTTACCGTAGCCACTGGGTTAGTGTAGTAGCTTCCTTTCCTCTTTACCGTAGCCACTGGGTTAGTGTAGTAGCTTCCTTTCCTCTTTACCGTAGCCACTGGGGGGTTAGTGTAGTGGCTTCCTTTCCTCTTTACCGTAGCCACTGGGTTAGTGTAGTAGCTTCCTTTCCTCTTTACCGTAGCCACTGGGTTAGTGTAGTAGCTTCCTTTCCTCTTTACCGTAGCCACTGGGTTAGGGTGTAGTAGCTTCCTTTCCTCTTTACCGTAGCCACTGGGTTAGTGTAGTGGCTTCCTTTCCTCTTTACCGTAGCCACTGGGTTAGTGTAGTAGCTTCCTTTCCTCTTTACCGTAGCCACTGGGTTATTGTAGTAGCTTCCTTTCCTCTTTACCGTAGCCACGGGTTAGGGTTAGTGTAGTAGCTTCCTTTCCTCTTTACCGTAGCCACTGGGTTAGTGTAGTGGCTTCCTTTCCTCTTTACCGTAGCCACTGGGTTAGTGTAGTAGCTTCCTTTCCTCTTTACCGTAGCCACTGGGTTAGTGTAGTGGCTTCCTTTCCTCTTTACCGTAGCCACTGGGTTAGTGTAGTGGCTTCCTTTCCTCTTTACCGTAGCCACTGGGTTAGTGTAGTGGCTTCCTTTCCTCTTTACCGTAGCCACTGGGTTAGTGTAGTGGCTTCCTTTCCTCTTTACCGTAGCCACTGGGTTAGTGTAGTGGCTTCCTTTCCTCTTTACCGTAGCCACTGCCCAAGCCTGAAGCGGGGTTGTTTGGTACGCACACAGTCCACACTCAAGGTTTCCAAACGGCCAAACATTCAACGTGATCCAGGGATATGGTGCAACAAAAATGTTTATTCTTCTTATATCTAACAGGAAAATGATTATCCAATCAACTTAAAACATAGATTACTTGATATGGAAAATACACAATATGACCTGTCTGTATGTCTGTATGGTCAATAGACTATACCGCTCCCGCGTCTAGCAAGGACTCCTCCCCCCAACTTCCTGCTTTTATCCTAACACACTTACTGCAGTACAATGAATGGGCAAGAGGGGGGGGGGAGGACAAAAACTAAGTTACACTAACAACAAATGAATACATCTCAATCAGGTAAATATAAATCATAAAGGTACGTACCTAATATTTCATCATATACATTCATTTTTACACAAATATACATGGAGCTCTGAATGTTCTGTCTTTTGTACAAATATGTCCAAATCGGCTCTAACACCACCAACTGGCAACCCATCCCTTATGGGATTAATTGACACATTTTCAAACGTTACAATAATTCACTGTGGTAATTAAATCATCATTCTTCTTCCAGGTTTCTCTGCGCTCCGCATCACATGAAGAGGGAAACATAATGTGAGGTAGAAATCAATACATAACAGTAAATAAGGTTATCCAAACAATAATTACAGAGCAGTAAAATAATATACACACGTACGTACAGTATGTGCTGTTATTGTGAAGTGGAATTGGCTAGGAGCAAAAACGGCTCAGCCGCGACCTGGTAGGCCACACAAGCTCACAGAACGGGAACGCCGAAGCGCGTAGCGCATAAAAATGGTCTGTCCTCTGTTGCAACACTCACTACCGAGTTCCAAACTGCCTCTGGAAGCAACGTCAGCACAATAACTGTCCGTTGGGAGCTTCATGAAATGGGTTTCCATGGCCGAGCAGCCGCACACAAGCCTAAGATCACCATGTGCAATGCCAAGCATCAGCTGGAGAGGCGTAAAGCTCGCGGCCGTTGGACTCTGGAGCAGTGGAAACACGTTCTCTGGAGTGATGAATCACGCTTCACCATCTGGTAGTCTAATGGATGAATCTGGGTTTGGCGGATGCCAGGAGAACGCTACCTGCCCCAATGCATAGTGCCAACTGTAAAGTTTGGTGGAGGAGGAATAATGGTCTGGGGCTGTTTTTCATGGTTCGGGCCCCTTAGTTCCAGTGAAGGGAAATATTAAAGGTACAACATACAATGACATTCTAGATGATTCTGTGCTTCCAACATTATGGCAACAGTTTGGGGAAGGCCATTTCCTGTTTCAGCATGACAATTCCCCCGTGCACAAAGCGAGGTCCATGCAGACTATTTCTTCATTTTGGTTGATGGAGGATGATTTGGCTCACGGGGGGGGGTCAGTGAGATACCTAGCCAGCCAGCAGCAGTGATATGGTCTGGGGGGGTCAGTGAGATACCTAGCCAGCCAGCAGCAGTGATATGGTCTGGGGGGGTCAGTGAGATACCTAGCCAGCCAGCAGCAGTGATATGGTCTGGGGGGGGTCAGTGAGATACCTAGCCAGCCAGCAGCAGTGATATGGTCTGGGGGGGTCAGTGAGATACCTAGCCAGCCAGCAGCAGTGATATGGTCTGGGGGGGGTCAGTGAGATACCTAGCCAGCCAGCAGCAGTGATATGGTCTGGGGGGTCAGTGAGATACCTAGCCAGCCAGCAGCAGTGATATGGTCTGGGGGGGTCAGTGAGATACCTAGCCAGCCAGCAGCAGTGATATGGTCTGGGGGGTTCAGTGAGATACCTAGCCAGCCAGCAGCAGTGATATGGTCTGGGGGGTCAGTCAGATACCTAGCCAGCCAGCAGCAGTGATATGGTCTGGGGGGGTCAGTGAGATACCTAGCCAGCCAGCAGCAGTGATATGGTCTGGGGGGGGTCAGTGAGATACCTAGCCAGCCAGCAGCAGTGATATGGTCTGGGGGGGTCAGTGAGATACCTAGCCAGCCAGCAGCAGTGATATGGTCTGGGGGGGGTCAGTGAGATACCTAGCCAGCCAGCAGCAGTGATATGGTCTGGGGGGGGTCAGTGAGATACCTAGCCAGCCAGCAGCAGTGATATGGTCTGGGGGGGGTCAGTGAGATACCTAGCCAGCCAGCAGCAGTGATATGGTCTGGGGGGGGTCAGTGAGATACCTAGCCAGCCAGCAGCAGTGATATGGTCTGGGGGGGGTCAGTGAGATACCTAGCCAGCCAGCAGCAGTGATATGGTCTGGGGGGGTCAGTGAGATACCTAGCCAGCCAGCAGCAGTGATATGGTCTGGGGGGGTCAGTGAGATACCTAGCCAGCCAGCAGCAGTGATATGGTCTGGGGGGGTCAGTGAGATACCTAGCCAGCCAGCAGCAGTGATATGGTCTGGGGGGGTCAGTGAGATACCTAGCCAGCCAGCAGCAGTGATATGGTCTGGGGGGGTCAGTGAGATACCTAGCCAGCCAGCAGCAGTGATATGGTCTGGGGGGGTCAGTGAGATACCTAGCCAGCCAGCAGCAGTGATATGGTCTGGGGGGGGTCAGTGAGATACCTAGCCAGCCAGCAGCAGTGATATGGTCTGGGGGGGTCAGTGAGATACCTAGCCAGCCAGCAGCAGTGATATGGTCTGGGGGGGGTCAGTGAGATACCTAGCCAGCCAGCAGCAGTGATATGGTCTGGGGGGGGTCAGTGAGATACCTAGCCAGCCAGCAGCAGTGATATGGTCTGGGGGGGTCAGTGAGATACCTAGCCAGCCAGCAGCAGTGATATGGTCTGGGGGGGTCAGTGAGATACCTAGCCAGCCAGCAGCAGTGATATGGTCTGGGGGGGTCAGTGAGATACCTAGCCAGCCAGCAGCAGTGATATGGTCTGGGGGGGGTCAGTGAGATACCTAGCCAGCCAGCAGCAGTGATATGGTCTGGGGGGTCAGTGAGATACCTAGCCAGCCAGCAGCAGTGATATGGTCTGGGGGGGGGTCAGTGAGATACCTAGCCAGCCAGCAGCAGTGATATGGTCTGGGGGGGTCAGTGAGATACCTAGCCAGCCAGCAGCAGTGATATGGTCTGGGGGGGGTCAGTGAGATACCTAGCCAGCCAGCAGCAGTGATATGGTCTGGGGGGGTCAGTGAGATACCTAGCCAGCCAGCAGCAGTGATATGGTCTGGGGGGGTCAGTGAGATACCTAGCCAGCCAGCAGCAGTGATATGGTCTGGGGGGGTCAGTGAGATACCTAGCCAGCCAGCAGCAGTGATATGGTCTGGGGGGGGTCAGTGAGATACCTAGCCAGCCAGCAGCAGTGATATGGTCTGGGGGGGGTCAGTGAGATACCTAGCCAGCCAGCAGCAGTGATATGGTCTGGGGGGGGTCAGTGAGATACCTAGCCAGCCAGCAGCAGTGATATGGTCTGGGGGGGGTCAGTGAGATACCTAGCCAGCCAGCAGCAGTGATATGGTCTGGGGGGGTCAGTGAGATACCTAGCCAGCCAGCAGCAGTGATATGGTCTGGGGGGGGGGGTCAGTGAGATACCTAGCCAGCCAGCAGCAGTGATATGGTCTGGGGGGGGTCAGTGAGATACCTAGCCAGCCAGCAGCAGTGATATGGTCTGGGGGGGTCAGTGAGATACCTAGCCAGCCAGCAGCAGTGATATGGTCTGGGGGGGTCAGTGAGATACCTAGCCAGCCAGCAGCAGTGATATGGTCTGGGGGGGTCAGTGAGATACCTAGCCAGCCAGCAGCAGTGATATGGTCTGGGGGGGTCAGTGAGATACCTAGCCAGCCAGCAGCAGTGATATGGTCTGGGGGGGGTCAGTGAGATACCTAGCCAGCCAGCAGCAGTGATATGGTCTGGGGGGGGGTCAGTGAGATACCTAGCCAGCCAGCAGCAGTGATATGGTCTGGGGGGGTCAGTGAGATACCTAGCCAGCCAGCAGCAGTGATATGGTCTGGGGGGGTCAGTGAGATACCTAGCCAGCCAGCAGCAGTGATATGGTCTGGGGGGGTCAGTGAGATACCTAGCCAGCCAGCAGCAGTGATATGGTCTGGGGGGGTCAGTGAGATACCTAGCCAGCCAGCAGCAGTGATATGGTCTGGGGGGGTCAGTAGGATACCTAGCCAGCCAGCAGCAGTGATATGGTCTGGGGGGGTCAGTGAGATACCTAGCCAGCCAGCAGCAGTGATATGGTCTGGGGGGGGTCAGTGAGATACCTAGCCAGCCAGCAGCAGTGATATGGTCTGGGGGGGGTCAGTGAGATACCTAGCCAGCCAGCAGCAGTGATATGGTCTGGGGGGGTCAGTGAGATACCTAGCCAGCCAGCAGCAGTGATATGGTCTGGGGGGTCAGTGAGATACCTAGCCAGCCAGCAGCAGTGATATGGTCTGGGGGGGGGGGGGTCAGTCAGATACCTATCCAGCCAGCCAATAGCGGTATAGATTCAGAAGGCAGGTTCCTGGTTCAGGCTGCAATGCTGTGATGATGACTTCTCCAGCTGGGGTTAGTTGGACCAGACAGAGGGAAGATGAATGGGGAATTTAGAGGAGAGGAGGAATGGAAAATGACCCACTACAACAAAGAGCATAAATAATGTAAAGAACCAGAGAAGACAGGAGGAGACGAGGGAACAGGAGAGGAGAGGAGAGGACAGGAGAGGAGAGAACAGGAGAGGAGAGGAGAGGAGAGGAGAGAACAGGAGAGGAGAGGAGAGAAGAGGAGAGGAGAGGAGAGGAGAGAACAGGAGAGGAGTGGAGAGGAGAGGAGAGGCGAGAACAGGAGAGGAGAGGAGAGGAGAGAACAGGAGAGGAGAGAACAGGAGAGGAGAGGAGAGGAGAGGAGAGAACAGGAGAGGAGAGAACAGGAGAGGAGAGAACAGGAGAGAACAGGAGAGGAGAGGAGAGGAGGGAACAGGACAGGAGAGGAGAGGAGAGGAGAGAACAGGAGAGGAGATGAGAGAACAGGAGAGGAGAGGAGATGAGAGAACAGGAGAGGAGAGGAGAGAACAGGAGAGGAGAGGAGAGAACAGGAGAGGAGAGAACAGGAGAGGAGAGAACAGGAGAGGAGAGGAGAGAACAGAACAGGAGAGGATGGAACAGGAGAGGAGAGGAGAGAACAGGAGAGGAGAGGAGAGAACAGGAGAGGAGAGAACAGGAGAGGAGAGAACAGGAGAGGAGAGGAGAGGAGAGAACAGAACAGGAGAGGAGAGGAGAGGAGAGGATGGAACAGGAGACGAGTAGGGAACAGGAGAGGAGAGGAGAGGAGAGACAGGAGAGGAGAGGAGAGAACAGGACAGGAGAGGAGAGAACAGGACAGGAGAGGAGAGCAGGACAGGAGAGGAGAGAACAGGAGAGGAGAGGAGAGAACAGGAGAGGAGAGGAGAGGAGAGGAGAGAACAGGAGAGGAGTGGAGAGGAGAGGAGAGGAGAGGCGAGAACAGGAGAGGAGAGGAGAGAACAGGAGAGGAGAGAACAGGAGAGGAGAGAACAGGAGAGGAGAGAACAGGAGAGAACAGGAGAGGAGGGAACAGGACAGGAGAGGAGAGGAGAGGAGAGAACAGGAGAGGAGATGAGAGAACAGGAGAGGAGAGGAGATGAGAGAACAGGAGAGGAGAGGAGAGGAGAGAACAGGAGAGGAGAGGAGAGAACAGGAGAGGAGAGAACAGGAGAGGAGAGAAGAGAACAGGAGAGGAGAGGAGAGAACAGAACAGGAGAGGATGGAACAGGAGAGGAGAGGAGAGGAGAGAAC